>NW_027183821.1:0-55855 GCF_041296385.1 Aphelocoma coerulescens | reverse complement strand
GCGCCCCCTCCCCATCCCGACTCCCCCTCCCCATCCCGGTGCCCCCTCCCCATCCCAGTGCCCCCTCCCCATCCCGGTGCCCCCTCCCCATCCCGACGCCCCCTCCCCATCCCGGTGCCCCCTCCCCATCCCAGTGCCCCCTCCCCATCCCGGTGCCCCCTCCCCATCCTGGTGCCCCCTCCCCATCCCAGTGCCCCCTCCCCATCCCGCTGCCTCCTCTCCGTACCCCCGGCAGGCCGAGGTAGTGGAGGGGGAGGGGAGGGTCCAGCCCCCCCCCCCAAACCCCCCCAAGCCCCCCCAAACCCTCCCCATCCTCCCCCCCAGGCCTCGCCATGACGAAGGAGCGCGGGGGGGGACCCCCCGGCGGGGGGGACGCCGCCCCCCGACCCCCCCAGCCCGGTGGTGGAGCGGCGCAAGAAGCCGATGGTTCATCCCGCGGCCCCCGCCCCCCTGCCCAAGGACTACGGTGAGACCCCCTCCCCCCCCAAAAAAGGGACCCCTCCTCCCCCCGGGAAAGGGACAGGGAAACCCTCCCGAAAAGGGACAGGGAACCCCCCCAAAAAGGGACAGGGAAGCCCCCCGAAAAGGGACAGGGAACCCCCCCGAAAAGGGACCCCTCCCCTCCCAAAAAGGGACCCCTCCCCCCCCAAAAAAGGGACCCCTCCTCCCCCCGGGAAAGGGACAGGGAACCCCCCCGAAAAGGGACAGGGAAACCCCCCGAAAAGGGACCCCTCCCCTCCCAAAAAGGGACAGGGAAACCCTCCCAAAAAGGGACCCCTCCCCTCCTAAAAAGGGACAGGGACCCCCCCGAAAATGGACCCCTCCCCCCTTGAAAAGGGACAGGGAAACCCCCCCAAAAAGGGACCCTTCCCCCCCAAAAAGGGACAGGGAAACCCCCCCGAAAAGGGATCCCCCTCCAAAAAGGGACAGGGAAACCCACCCAGGGACAGGGAACCCCCCCAAAAAGGGACCCCTCCCCCCCTAAAAAGGGACAGGGAACCCCCCTGAAAATGGACAGGGAAAGCCCCCGAAAAGGGACCCCTCCCCCCAAAAACGGGACAGGGAAACCCCCCAAAAAGGGACAGGGAACCCCCCCCAAAAAGGGACCCCTCCAAAAAGGGACAGGGAAACCCCCCAGGGACAGGGAACCCCCCCAAAAAGGGACCCTTCCCCCCCCAAAAAGGGACAGGGAAACCCCCCCAGGGACAGGGAACCCCCCTGAAAAGGGACCCCTCCCCCCAAAAAAGGGACAGGGACCCCCCCGAAAAGGGACCCTTCCCCCCGGGAAAGGGACAGGGAACCCCCCCGAAAAGGGACCCCTCCCCCCCAAAAAGGGACAGGGAAACCCCCCAAAGGGACAGGGAACCCCCCCAAAAAGGGACCCCTCCCCCTCCAAAAAAGGGACAGGGAACCCCCCCAAAAAGGGACCCCTCCCCCCCCCAAAAAGGGACAGGGAAACCCCCCAGGGACAGGGAACCCCCCCAAAAAGGGACAGGGAACCCCCCAGGGACAGGGAACCCCCCCAAAAAGGGACAGGGAACCCCCCAGGGACAGGGAACCCCCCCAAAAAGGGACAGGGAACCCCCCTGAAAATGGACAGGAAACCCCCCAAAAAGGGACAGGGAAACCCCCTGAAAAGGGACAGGAAACCCCCCAAAAAGGGACAGGGAAACCCCCCAAAAAGGGACCCCTCCCCTCCCAAAAAGGGGCCCCTCCCCTCTTGAAAAGGGACAGGGAACCCCCCCGAAAAGGGACAGGGAACCCCCCTGAAAAGGGACCCCTCCAAAAAGGGACAGGGAACCCCCCCGAAAAGGGATCCCCCTCCAAAAAGGGACAGGGAAACCCCCCAGGGACACGGACCCCCCCCAAAAAGGGACAGGGAACCCCCCTGAAAAGGGACAGGGAAACCCCCCGAAAAGGGACCCCTCCCCCCCCAAAAAGGGACCCCTCCCCCCTTGAAAAGGGACAGGGAAACCCCCCGAAAAGGGATCCCCCTCCAAAAAAGGGACAGGGAAACTCCCCAAAAAGGGACCCCTCCCCTCCCAAAAAAGGACAGGGAAACTCCCTGAAAAGGGACAGGGAACCCCCCCAAAAAGGGACCCCTCCCCCCTTGAAAAGGGACAGGGAAACCCCCCCAAAAAGGGACCCCTCCCCCCCCAAAAAGGGACAGGGAACCCCCCCCGAAAAGGGATCCCCCTCCAAAAAGGGACAGGGAAACCCCCCCAGGGACAGGGAACCCCCCCGAAAAGGGACCCCTCCCCCCCCTGAAAAGGGACAGGGAACCCCCCAAAAAGGGACAGGGAAACCCCCCGAAAAGGGACCCCTCCCCTCCCAAAAAGGGACCCCTCCCCCCCCAAAAAGGGACAGGGGAACCCCCCCGAAAAGGGACCCCTCCCCTCCCAAAAAGGGACAGAGGAACCCCTTGAAAAAGGGACCCCTCCCCTCCCAAAAAGGGACAGGGAAACCCCCCGAAAAGGGACCCCTCCCCTCCCAAAAAGGGACAGGGAAACCCCCCAGGGACAGGGAACCCCCCCAAAAAGGGACAGGGAACCACCCTGAAAAGGGACAGGGAACCCCCCAAAAAGGGACAGGGAAACCCCCCGAAAAGGGACCCCTCCCCTCCCAAAAAGGGACCCCTCCCCCCCCAAAAAGGGACAGGGGAACCCCCCCGAAAAAGGGACCCCTCCCCTCTTGAAAAGGGACAGGGAACCCCCCCAAAAAGGGACCCCTCCCCCCTTGAAAAGGGACAGGGAAACCCCCCCAAAAAGGGACCCTTCCCCCCCAAAAAGGGACAGGGAAACCCCCCCAAAGGGAAAGGGAAACCCCCCAAGGGACAGGGAACCCCCCAGGGGACAGAGAACCCCCCCCAAAAAGGGATTCCCCTCCCCCTCAAGGGACAGGGAACCCCCCAAAAACCACCTGGAAGGGAATTGAGGGGGGGGGGTCTCAGGTGGCCGATATGGGGTTGAATAACGGGGGGCTTAACCCCCGACCCCCCCACCCCAGACACAGGGACCCCCCCCAGGTGACCACGACCCCCCCCCCCAAGGCACAAATCCCCTCTTGGGACCCCAAATCCTCCATGGGGACCCCCCAAAAATGTTGGGAGGGGTCTCAGGGCTGAGCATCGCGGGGGTGTGACCCCCCCTCCCCAACGACCCCCCCCCAAGGCACAAATCCCCTCTTGGGACCCCCAAAACCCCCATGGGGACCCCCCAAAAACTTCCCCAAATGTCTCAGGGTGGAGAGGGGGAGGGTCCCTGTCCCTTGGGGGGGGTCCCTGTTCCCCTTGGGTGGGGGTCCCTGTCCCTTGGGGGGGGGTCCCTGTCCTTTGGGGGGGTCCCTGTCCCTTGGGGTGCTCCCTGTCCTTTGGGGGGGTCTCTGTCCCCCTTGGGGGGGGTCCCTGTTCTTTGGGGGGGTCCCTGTCCCCCTGGGGGGGTCCCTGTTCTTTGGGGGGGTCCCTGTTCCCCTTGGGGGGGGTCCCTGTCCTTTGGGGGTGGTCTCTGTCCCCCGTGGGGGGGGGGTCCCTGTCCTTTGGGGTGCTCCCTGTCCTTTGGGGGGTCCCTGTCCCCCTTGGGGGGGGTCCCTGTCCTTTGGGGGGGGGTCCCTGTCCTTTGGGGGCGTCTCTGTCCCCCTTGGGGTGGTCCCTGTCCCCCTTGGGGGGGGTCCCTGTCCTTTGGGGGGGTCCCTGTCCTTTGGGGTGCTCCCTGTCCCCCTTGGGGTGCTCCCTGTCCTTTAGGGGGGTCCCTGTCCCTTGGGGTGGGGGTCCCTGTCCTTTGGGGTGGTCCCTGTCCCCCTTGGGGGGGTCCCTGTTCTTTGGGGGGGGTCCCTGTCCCCCTTGGGGTGGGGGTCCCTGTCCTTTGGGGGGGTCCCTGTTCCCCTTGGGGTGGGGGTCCCTGTCCCTTTGGGGAGGTCCCTGTCCCTTTGGGGTGGTCCCTGTCCTTTGGGGTGCTCCCTGTCCTTTGGGGGGGTCTCTGTCCCCCTTGGGGGGGTCCCTGTTCTTTGGGGGGGGTCTCTGTCCCCCTCGGGGGTGCTCCCTGTCCTTTGGGGGGGTCCCTGTCCCCCTTGGGGGGGTCTCTGTCCCCCTTGGGGGGGGTCCCTGTCCTTTGGGGAGGTCCCTGTCCTTTGGGGGGGTCTCTGTCCCCCTTGGGGGGGTCCCTGTCCTTTGGGGGGGTCCATGTCCTTTGAGGGGGTCCCTGTCCTTTGGGGGGGTCTCTGTCCCCGTTGGGGGGGGTCCCTGTCCCTTGGGGTGGGGGTCCCTGTCCTTTGGGGGGTCTCTGTCCCCCTTGGGGGGGGTCCCTGTCCCTTGGGGTGGGGGTCCCTGTCCTTTGGGGTGGTCCCTGTCCCCCTTGGGGGGGTTCCTGTCCCTTGGGGGGGGGGTCCCTGTCCCTTGGGGGGGGGTCCCTGTTCTTTGGGGGGGGTCCCTGTCCTTTGGGGGGGTCTCTGTCCCCCTTGGGGGGGTCCCTGTCCTTTGGGGGGGGTCCCTGTCCTTTGGGGGGTCTCTGTCCCCCTTGAGGGGGTCCCTGTCCTTTGGGGGGGTCTCTGTCCCCGTTGGGGGGGGTCCCTGTCCCCCTTTGGGGGGGTCCTTGTCCTTTGGGGGGGTCTCTGTCCCCTTGGGGGGGTCTCTGTCCCCCTTGGGGGGGGTCCCTGTCCTTTGGGGGGGGTCCCTGTCCCCCTTGGGGTGGGGTCTCTGTCCTTTGGGGAGGTCCCTGTCCCTTTGGGGTGGTCCCTGTCCCTTGGGGTGCTCCCTGTCCTTTGGGGGGGTCTCTGTCCCCCTTGGGGGGGGTTCCTGTCCCTTGGGGGGGTCCCTGTCCTTTGGGGGGTCTCTGTCCCCCTTGGGGGTGGTCCCTGTCCCTTGGGGTGCTCCCTGTCCTTTGTGGGGGTTTCTCTGGTGCCTAATCCGAGGCTGAGCGTTTTTTGGGGTGCCCCCCACCCCGCAGCCTTCACCTTCTTCGACCCCAACGACGCCGCGTGCCGGGAGATCCTGCTGGACCCTCGGACCACGGTGGCCCAGCTGTTTGCCATCCTGCGCCAGTGGGTGCCGCAGGTGCAGCACAGCGTCGATGTCATCGGCAACGAGGTGGGCACGGGGGGCGTTTGGGGGTCGGGGGGGGTCCCGAGGGGGTTTGGGGGGATCGTGAGGGGGTTTGGGGGGGGGTCTTGAGGGGATTTGGGGGAATCCTGAGGGGGTTTGGGGGATCCTGAGGGGGTTTGGGGGGATCGTGAGGGGGTTTGGGGGGATCCTCAGAGGATTTGGGGGAGTCCTGGGTGGGTGGGAAAGGCAGGGGAGGATCCTGGGAGGGTCCTGAGGGGATTTGGGGGGATCGTGAGGGGGTTTGGGGGGGGTCTTGAGGGGGTTTGGGGGAGTCCTGAGGGGGTTTGGGGGAATCCTGAAGGGGTTTGGGGGAGTCCTGAGGGGGTTTGGGGGGATCATGAGGGGGTTTGGGGGAATCCTGAGGGGGTTTGAGGGATCCTGAGGGGGTTTGGGGGGATTGTGAGGGGGTTTGGGGGAGTCCTGAGGGGGTTTGGGGGGGTCCTGAGGGGATTTGGGGGGGTCCTGGGTGTGTGGGAAGGGCAGGGAAGGGTCCTGGGGGGATCCTGAAGGGGTTTGGGGGATCCTGAGGGGGTTTGGGGGGATCGTGAGGGGGTTTGGGGGAGTCCTGAGGGGGTTTGGGGGGATCCTCAGAGGATTTGGGGGAGTCCTGGGTGGGTGGGAAAGGCAGGGGAGGACCATGGGGGGATCCTGAGGGGGTTTGGGGGGGGTCTTGAGGGGGTTTGGGGGAGTCCTGAGGGGGTTTGGGGGATCCTGAGGGGGTTTGGGGGGATCGTGAGGGGGTTTGGGGGGATCATGAGGGGGTTTGGGGGAGTCCTGAGGGGGTTTGGGGGGGTCCTGAGGGGGTTTGGGGGGGTCCTGGGTGGGTGGGGAAGGGCAGGGGAGGATCCTGAGGGGATCCTGAGGGGATTTGGGGGAGTCCTGGGTGGGTGGGAAAGGCAGGGGAGGACCATGGGGGGATCCTGAGGGGGTTTGGGGGGGGGTCTTGAGGGGGTTTGGGGGAGTCCTGAGGGGGTTTGGGGGAATCCTGAAGGGGTTTGGGGGATCCTGAGGGGGTTTGGGGGGATCATGAGGGGGTTTGGGGGAGTCCTGAGGGGGTTTGGGGGGATCGTGAGGGGGTTTGGGGGAGTCCTGAGGGGGTTTGGGGGATCGTGAGGGGGTTTGGGGGGATCGTGAGGGGGTTTGGGGGAATCCTGAGGGGGTTTGGGGGAATCGTGAGGGGGTTTGGGGGATCGTGAGGGGGTTTGGGGGAGTCCTGAGGGGGTTTGGGGGATCCTGAGGGGGTTTGGGGGAATCGTGAGGGGGTTTGGGGGGATCGTGAGGGGGTTTGGGGGAATCCTGAGGGGGTTTGGGGGGATCGTGAGGGGCTTTGGGGGAGTCCTGAGGGGGTTTGGGGGATCCTGAGGGGGTTTGGGGGGATCGTGAGGGGGTTTGGGGGAATCTGAGGGGGTTTGGGGGGGGTCTTGAGGGGGTTTTGGGGGGGGTCCTGAGGGGGTTTGGGGGGATCGTGAGGGGGTTTGGGGGAGTCCTGAGGGGATTTGGGGAGTCCTGGGTGGGTGGGAAAGGCAGGGAAGGGTCCTGGGGGGATCGTGAGGGGGTTTGGGGGGATCGTGAGGGGGTTTGGGGGAGTCCTGAGGGGGTTTGGGGGAGTCCTGGGGGGGTTTGGAGGGGTCCTGAGGGGATTTGGGAGGGTCCTGACGGGGTTTCGGGGAGTCCGGAGGGAATTTGGGGGAGTCCTGGGTGGGTGGGAAAGGCAGGGGAGGACCATGGGGGGATCCTGAGGGGGTTTTGGGGGATCCTGAGGAGGTTTGGGGGGTCCTGGGTGGGTGGGAAGGGCAGGGGAGGATCCTGAGGGGATCCTGAGGGGAATTTGGGGAGTCCTGAGGGGGTTTGGGGGATCCTGAGGGGATTTGGGGGGATCGTGAGGGGGTTTGGGGGGGTCCTGAGGGGGTTTGGGGGGATCGTGAGGGGTTTGGGGGAATCCTGAGGGGGTTTGGGGGATCCTGAGGGGGTTTGGGGGGGTCCTGAGGGCGTTTGGGGGGTCCTGGGTGGGTGGGAAAGGCAGGGGAGGATCCTGGGAGGGTCCTGAGGGGGATTTGGGGGATCCTGAGGGGGTTTGGGGGATCCTGAGGGGGTTTGGGGGGATCGTGAGGGGGTTTGGGGGAGTTCTGGGTGGGTGGGAAGGGCAGGGGAGGATCCTGGGGGGATCCTGAGGGGATTTGGGGGAGTCCTGAGGGGGTTTGGGGGGGTCCTGAGGGGGTTTGGGGGAGTCCTGAGGGGATTTGGGGGGGTCCTGAGGGGGTTTGGGGGGATCCTGAGGGGGTTTGGGGGAATCCTGAGGGGGTTTGGGGGAGTCCTGAGGGGATTTGGGGGGGTCCTGAGGGGGTTTGGGGGGTCCTGGGTGGGTGGGAAAGGCAGGGGAGGATCCTGGGAGGGTCCTGAGGGGGATTTGGGGGATCCTGAGGGGGTTTGGGGGGGGTCTTGAGGGGGTTTGGGGGGGTCCTGATGGGGTTTGGGGGGTCCTGGGTGGGTGGGAAGGGTAGGGGAGGACCATGGGGGGATCCTGAGGAGGTTTTGGGGGATCCTGAGGGGATTTGGGGGGGTCCTGGATGGGTGGGAAGGGCAGGGGAGGATCCTGGGGGGATCCTGAGGGGGTTTTGGGGGGATCGTGAGGGGGTTTGGGGGATCCTGAGGGGGTTTGGGGGGATCGTGAGGGGGTTTGGGGGAGTTCTGGGTGGGTGGGAAGGGCAGGGGAGGATCCTGGGGGATCCTGAGGGGATTTGGGGGAGTCCTGGGTGGGTGGGAAAGGCAGGGAAGGGTCCTGGGGGAATCCTGAGGGGGTTTGGGGGATCCTGAGGGGGTTTGGGGGGGTCCTGAGGGGGTTTGGGGGGATCGTGAGGGGGTTTGGGGGAATCCTGAGGGGGTTTGGGGGGATCCTGAGGGGGTTTTGGGGGATCGTGAGGGGGTTTGGGGGAATCCTGAGGGGGTTTGGGGGGGTCCTGAGGGGGTTTGGGGGGTCCTGGGTGGGTGGGAAAGGCAGGGGAGGATCCTGGGTGGGTCCTGAGGGGGATTTGGGGGATCCTGAGGGGGTTTGGGGGGGGTCTTGAGGGGGTTTGGGGGGGTCCTGATGGGGTTTGGGGGGTCCTGGGTGGGTGGGAAGGGTAGGGGAGGACCATGGGGGGATCCTGAGGAGGTTTTGGGGGATCCTGAGAGGATTTGGGGGGGTCCTGGATGGGTGGGAAGGGCAGGGGAGGATCCTGGGGGGATCCTGAGGGGGTTTTGGGGGGATCGTGAGGGGGTTTGGGGGAGTCCTGAGGGGGTTTGGGGGAATCCTGAGGGGGTTTGGGGGGATCCTGAGGGGGTTTGGGGGAGTTCTGGGTGGGTGGGAAGGGCAGGGGAGGATCCTGGGGGGATCCTGAGGGGATTTGGGGGGATCGTGAGGGGGTTTGGGGGAATCCTGAGGGGGTTTGGGGGGGTCCTGAGGGGGTTTGGGGGGTCCTGGGTGGGTGGGAAAGGCAGGGGAGGATCCTGGGAGGGTCCTGAGGGGGATTTGGGGGATCCTGAGGGGGTTTGGGGGGGGTCTTGAGGGGGTTTGGGGGGGTCCTGATGGGGTTTGGGGGGTCCTGGGTGGGTGGGAAGGGTAGGGGAGGACCATGGGGGGATCCTGAGGAGGTTTTGGGGGATCCTGAGGGGGTTTGGGGGGATCCTGAGGGGATTTGGGGGATCCTGAGGGGGTTTGGGGGATCCTGAGGGGGTTTGGGGGGATCGTGAGGGGATTTGGGGGAGTCCTGGGTGGGTGGGAAAGGCAGGGAAGGGTCCTGGGGGGATCCTGAGGGGGTTTTGGGGGGATCGTGAGGGGGTTTGGGGGAGTCCTGAGGGGGTTTGGGGGAATCCTGAGGGGGTTTGGGGGATCCTGAGGGGGTTTGGGGGGATCGTGAGGGGGTTTGGGGGATCCTGAGGGGGTTTGGGGGAATCCTGAGGGGGTTTGGGGGATCGTGAGGGGGTTTGGGGGATCCTGAGGGGGTTTGGGGGGGTCCTGAAGGGGTTTGGGGGAGTCCTGAGGGGGTTTGGGGGGATCGTGAGAGGGTTTGGGGGAGTTCTGGGTGGGTGGGAAGGGCAGGGGAGGATCCTGGGGGGATCCTGAGGGGATTTGGGGGAGTTCTGGGTGGGTGGGAAAGGCAGGGGAGGACCATGGGGGGATCCTGAGGGGGTTTGGGGGATCCTGAGGGGGTTTGGGGGAGTCCTGAGGGGATTTGGGGGGTCCTGGGTGGGTGGGAAAAGCAGGGGAGGATCCTGGGAGGGTCCTGAGGGGGATTTGGGGGATCCTGAGGGGGTTTGGGGGGGGTCTTGAGGGGGTTTGGGGGGGTCCTGATGGGGTTTGGGGGGTCCTGGGTGGGTGGGAAGGGTAGGGGAGGACCATGGGGGGATCCTGAGGAGGTTTTGGGGGATCCTGAGAGGATTTGGGGGAGTCCTGGGAGGGTGGGAAAGGTAGGGGAGGATCCTGGGGGGATCCTGAGGGGGTTTTGGGGGGATCGTGAGGGGGTTTGGGGGGGTCCTGAGGGGGTTTGGGGGATCCTGAGGGGGTTTGGGGGGATCGTGAGGGGGTTTGGGGGAGTCCTGAGGGGATTTGGGGGGAGTCCTGAGGGGGTTTGGGGGAGTCCTGAGGGGGTTTGGGGGGTCCTGGGTGTGTGGGAAGGGCAGGGAAGGGTCCTGGGGGGATCCTGAGGGGGTTTGGGGGGGATCGTGAGGGGGTTTGGGGGAATCCCGAGGGGGTTTGGGGGAGTCCTGAGGGGGTTTGGGGGGATCGTGAGGGGGTTTGGGGGAGTCCTGAGGGGGTTTGGGGGGGTCCTGAGGGGGTTTGGGGGGATCGTGAGGGGATTTGGGGGAGTCCTGGGTGGGTGGGAAAGGCAGGGAAGGGTCCTGGGGGGATCCTGAGGGGGTTTGGGGGGATCCTGAGGAGGTTTGGGGGGTCCTGGGTGTCCCTGGGGTGTCCCTGGTGGCACTGGGGGGTCACTGGGATGTCCCTGGTGTCACTGGGGTGGCACTGGGGTGGCACTGGGGGGTCACTGGGGGGTCACTGGGATGTCCCTGGTGGCACTGGGGTGGCACTGGGGTGTCCCTGGGGTGTCCCCGGTGGCACTGGGGTGGCACTGGGGGTCCCTGGGGTGTCCCCGGTGGCACTGGGGTGTCACTGGGGTGTCACTGGGATGTCCCTGGGGTGTCCCTGGGATGTCCCCGGTGGCACTGGGGTGTCACTGGGGTGGCACTGGGGTGTCACTGGGATGTCCCCGGTGGCACTGTGGTGGCACTGGGCTGTCCCCGATGTCACTGGGGTGTCACTGGGGTGTCCCTGGGGTGTCCCTGGTGTCACTGGGGTGTCCCCGGTGGCACTGGGGTGGCACTGGGGTGTCCCTGGTGTCACTGGGATGTCCCTGGTGTTCCTGGGGTGTCACTGGGGTGTCCCTGGGGTGTCCCTGGTGGCACTGGGGGGTCACTGAGGTGTCCCTGGTGTCACTGGGATGTCCCTGGGTGTCACTGGGGGGTCACTGGGGGGTCACTGGGGTGTCCCTGGTGTCACTGGGATGTCCCTGGTGTTCCTGGGGTGTCACTGGGGTGTCCCTGGTGTCACTGGGGTGGCACTGGGGTGGCACTGGAGGGTCACTGGGGTGTCCCTGGTGTCACTGGGGTGGCACTGGGGGGTCACTGGGGGGTCACTGGGATGTCCCTGGTGGCACTGGGGTGTCCCTGGGGTGTCCCTGGGGGGTCACTGGGCTGTCCCCGGTGGCACTGGGCTGGCACTGGGGTGTCCCTGGTGTCACTGGGATGTCCCTGGTGTTCCTGGGGTGTCACTGAGCTGTCCCTGGTGGCACTGGTGGCACTGGGGGGTCACTGAGGTGTCCCTGGTGTCACTGGGATGTCCCTGGGTGTCACTGGGGGGTCACTGGGGTGTCCCTGGAATGTCCCCGGTGTCCCTGGTGGCACTGGGATGTCCCCGCTGTCCCCGGGCAGATCCTGCGCCGCGGGTGCCACGTGGACGACCGGGACGGACTGACGGACATGACCCTGCTGCACTACGCCTGCAAGGCCGGCGCCCACGGCGTGGGTGGGTGACGGGGACACCCACAGTGTCCGCAGGGTGTCCCCAGGGTGTCCCCAAGGTGTCCTCGAAGTGTCCCCAAAGGGTCCCCAGGGTGTCCCCGGAGTGTCCCCAAAGGGTCCCCAGGGTGTCCCCGGAGTGTCCCCAAAGGGTCCCCAGGGTGTCCCCAGGGTGTCCCCGAAGTGTCCCCAAAGTGTCCCCGAAGGGTCCCCAGGGTGTCCCCAAAGTGTCCCTGGAGTGTCCCCAAAGTGTCCCCAAAGTGTCCCCAGGGTATCCCCAAAGTGTCCCCGGAGTGTCCCCAAAGGGTCCCCAGAGTGTCCCCAAAGTGTCCCCAGAGTATCCCCACAGTGTCTCCAGGGTGCCCCCAAAGGGTCCCCAGGGTGTCCCCAAAGTGTCCCCAAGGTGTCCTCAAAGTGTCCCCAGGGTGTCCCCAAAGGGTCCCCAAGGTGTCCTCAAAGTGTCCCCAGGGTGTCCCCAAAGGGTCCCCAAAGGGTCCCCAAAGTGTCCCCGAAGTGTCCCCACGGTGTCCCCCAAGTGCCCCCAAAGTGTCCCCAGGGTGTCCCCAAAGTGTCCCCGGAGTGTCCCCGGAGTGTCCCCAAAGGGTCCCCAGGGTGTCCCCAGGGTGTCCCCGAAGGGTCCCCAAAGGGTCCCCAGAGTGTCCCTGGAGTGTCCCCAAAGTGTCCCCACAGTGTCCCCAGGGTGTCCTCAAAGTGTCCCCAAAGTGTCCCCAAAGGGTCCCCAAGGTATCCCCAAAGTGTCCCCGAAGTGTCCCCAAAGTGTCTCCAGGGTGTCCCCAAAGTGTCCCTGGAGTGTCCCCAAAGTGTCCCCAGGGTGTCCCTAAAGTGTCCCCGAAGGGTCCCCAAAGGGTCCCCAAAGGGTCCCCAAAGTGTCCCTGGAGTGTCCCCAAAGTGTCCCCACAGTGTCCCCAGGGTGTCCTCGAAGTGTCCCCAAAGGGTCCCCAAGGTATCCCCAAAGTGTCCCTGGAGTGTCCCCAAAGTGTCCCTAAAGTGTCCCCGAAGTGTCCCCAGGGTGTCCCTAAAGTGTCCCCAAAGTGTCCCCATTCCCACCATTCCTATGGCCCCACATGTCCCCACATGTCCCCATAGGTGACCCTGCGGCCGCTGTCCGTCTGTCCGGGCGGGGTGTCCGTGTCCCTGTCCCCACTCAGGGTGTCCCCTGTCCCCATAGGTGACCCCATGGCCGCTGTCCGTCTGTCCGGATGGGGTGTCCATGTCCCTGTCCCCACTCAGGGTGTCCCCTGTCCCCCCCAGGTGACCCCGCGGCCGCTGTCCGTCTGTCCGGGTGGGGTGTCCGTGTCCCCATCCCCACTCAGGGTGTCCCCACATGTCCCCATAGGTGACCCCGCGGCCGCTGTCCGTCTGTCCGGGCGGGGTGTCCGTGTCCCTATCCCCACTCAGGGTGTCCCCACATGTCCCCATAGGTGACCCCGCGGCCGCTGTCCGTCTGTCCAGACGGGGTGTCCGTATCCCCATCCCCACTCAGGGTGTCCCCTGTCCCCCTCCAGGTGACCCCATGGCCGCTGTCCGTCTGTCCAGACGGGGTGTCCGTGTCCCCGTCCTCACTCAGGGTGTCCCCACATCCCTCCAGGTGACCCCGCGGCCGCTGTCCGTCTGTCCGGACGGGGTGTCCGTGTCCCCGTCCCCACTCAGGGTGTCCCCACATGTCCCTCCAGGTGACCCCGCGGCCGCTGTCCGTCTGTCCGGGCGGGGTGTCCGTATCCCCATCCCCACTCAGGGTGTCCCCTGTCCCCCATAGGCGACCCTGCGGCCGCTGTCCGTCTGTCCAGGCGGGGTGTCCCTGTCCCCGTCCCCACTCAGGGTGTCCCCACATCCCTCCAGGTGACCCCGCGGCCGCTGTCCGTCTGTCCGGATGGGGTGTCCGTGTCCCCATCCCCACTCAGGGTGTCCCCTGTCCCCATAGGTGACCCCGCGGCGGCTGTCCGTCTGTCCGGGCGGGGTGTCCGTGTCCCTGTCCCCACTCAGGGTGTCCCCTGTCCCCCCCCAGGTGACCCCGCGGCCGCTGTCCGTCTGTCTGGACGGGGTGTCCGTGTCCCTATCCCCACTCAGGGTGTCCCCTGTCCCCCATAGGCGACCCCGCGGCCGCTGTCCGTCTGTCCGGGCGGGGTGTCCGTGTCCCTATCCCCACTCAGGGTGTCCCCACATGTCCCCATAGGTGACCCCGCGGCCGCTGTCCGTCTGTCCAGACGGGGTGTCCGTATCCCCATCCCCACTCAGGGTGTCCCCTGTCCCCCTCCAGGTGACCCCATGGCCGCTGTCCGTCTGTCCGGGCGGGGTGTCCGTGTCCCTATCCCCACTCAGGGTGTCCCCTGTCCCCCTCCAGGTGACCCCATGGCCGCTGTCCGTCTGTCCAGACGGGGTGTCCGTGTCCCTGTCCCCACTCAGGGTGTCCCCTGTCCCCATAGGTGACCCCATGGCCGCTGTCCGTCTGTCCAGACGGGGTGTCCATGTCCCTGTCCCCACTCAGGGTGTCCCCTGTCCCCCTCCAGGTGACCCCGCGGCCGCTGTCCGTCTGTCCAGACGGGGTGTCCGTATCCCCATCCCCACTCATGGTGTCCCCTGTCCCCCCCAGGTGACCCCGCGGCCGCTGTCCGTCTGTCCAGGCGGGGTGTCCGTGTCCCTGTCCCCACTCAGGGTGTCCCCTGTCCCCCCCAGGTGACCCCGCGGCCGCTGTCCGTCTGTCCAGACGGGGTGTCCGTATCCCCATCCTCACTCAGGGTGTCCCCACATGTCCCTCCAGGTGACCCTGCGGCCGCTGTCCGTCTGTCCACGCGGCTGCTGGCGCTGGGCGGGGACGCGGGGCTGCGCAGCCGCTGGACGCACATGAACGCGCTGCACTACGCCGCCTACTTCGACGTCCCCGAGCTCATCCGCACCCTGCTCCGGGCGGCCGCGCCCCGAGGTGAGCCCGGGGGCGCCCCAAAATCGGCACTGACCCCCCCAAACCGGGACTGACCCCCCCATAGCGCCAGGGACACCCCAAAACCCCCACGATGTCCCCGAGCTCATCCGCACCCTGCTACGGGCGGCCGCACCCCGAGGTGAGGCCGGAGGCACCCCAAAATCGGGACTGACCCCCCCAAACTGGGACTGACCCCCCCAAACCGGGACTGACCCCCCAAATCGGGACTGAGCCCCCAAATCGGAACTGAACCCCCCAAACCGCGATTGACCCCCCATAGCGCCAGGGACACCCCAAAATCGGGACTGACCCCCCCAAATCGAGACTGACCCCCCAAATCCGGGACTGACCCCCCCATAGCGCCAGGGACACCCCAAAATCGGCACTGACCCCCCAAACCGGGACTGACCCCCCCAAATCGGGACTGAGCCCTCAAAACCGGGACTGAGCCCCCAAATCGGGACTGAACCCCCCAAACCGCGATTGACCCCCCATAGAGCCAGGGACACCCCAAAATCGGGACTGACCCCCCCAAACCGGGACTGACCCCCCCAGATCGGGACTGACCCCCCCATAGCGCCAGGGACACCCCAAAACCCCCACGATGTCCCCGAGCTCATCCGCACCCTGCTCCGGGCGGCCGCGCCCCGAGGTGAGCCCGGGGGCGCCCCAAAATCGGCACTGACCCCCCCAAACCGGGATTGACCCCCCCAAATCGGGACTGAGCCCCCCAAATCCGGGACTGACCCCCCCCCATAGCGCCAGGGACACCCCAAAACCCCCGCGATGTCCCCGAGCTCATCCGCACCCTGCTCCGGGCGGCCGCACCCCGAGGTGAGGCCGGGGGGCGCCCCAAAATCGGGATTGACCCCCCCAAACCGGGACTGACCCCCCCAAATCGAGACTGACCCCCCAAATCCGGGACTGACCCCCCGATAGCACCAGGGACCCCCCAAAACCCCCGCGATGTCCCCGAGCTCATCCGCACCCTGCTCCGGGCGGCCGCACCCCGAGGTGAGGCCGGGGGCGCCCCAAAATCGGGATTGACCCCCCCAAACCGGGACTGACCCCCCCAAACCGGGACTGAGCCCTCAAAACCGGGACTGAGCCCCCAAATCGGGACTGAACCCCCCAAACCGCGATTGACCCCCCATAGCGCCAGGGACACCCCAAAATCGGGACTGACCCCCCCAAATCGAGACTGACCCCCCAAATCCGGGACTGACCCCCCCATAGCGCCAGGGACACCCCAAAATCGGCACTGACCCCCCCAAACCGGGACTGACCCCCCCAAATCGGGACTGAGCCCTCAAAACCGGGACTGAGCCCCCAAATCGGGACTGAACCCCCCAAACCGCGATTGACCCCCCATAGAGCCAGGGACACCCCAAAATCGGGACTGACCCCCCCAAATCGGGACTGACCCCCCCAAATCGGGACTGACCCCCCCGATAGCGCCAGGGACACCCCAAAACCCCCGCGATGTCCCCGAGCTCATCCGCACCCTGCTCCGGGCGGCCGCGCCCCGAGGTGAGGCCGGGGACACCCCAAAATCGGGACTGACCCCCCCAAACCGGGACTGACCCCCCAAATCGGGACTGACCCCCCAAAATCGAGACTGACCCCCCCAAACCGGGACTGATCCCCCCAAACCGGGACTGACCCCTCCAAACCGGGACTGACCCCACCCCCAAACCGGGACTGACCCCCCCATAGCGCCAGGGACACCCCCAAACCGGGACTGACCCCCCAAAATCGAGACTGACCCCCCCAAACCGGGACTGATCCCCCCAAACCAGGACTGACCCCTCAAAACCGGGACTGACCCCCCCAGATCGGGACTGACCCCCCCATAGCGCCAGGGACACCCCAAAACCCCCGCGATGTCCCCGAGCTCATCCGCACCCTGCTCCGGGCGGCCGCGCCCCGAGGTGAGCCCGGGGGCGCCCCAAAATCGGGACTGACCCCCCCAAAACCGAGACTGACCCCCCCAAATCGGGACTGACCCCCCCAAATCGGAACTGACCCCCCCATAGCGCCAGGGACACCCCAAAACCCCCGCGATGTCCCCGAGCTCATCCGCACCCTGCTCCGGGCGGCCGCGCCCCGAGGTGAGCCCGGGGACACCCCAAAATCGGGACTGACCCCCCCAAACCGGGACTGACCCCCCAAATCGAGACTGACCCCCCAAATCGGCACTGACCCCCCGATAGCGCCAGGGACACCCCAAAACTCCCGCGATGTCCCCGAGCTCATCCGCACCCTGCTCCGGGTGGCCGCGCCCCGAGGTGAGGCCGGGGACACCCCAAAATCGGGACTGACCCCCCCAAATCGGGACTGAGCCCCCCAAACCGGGACTGACCCCCCCATAGCGCCAGGGACACCCCAAAACCCCCGCGATGTCCCCGAGCTCATCCGCACCCTGCTACGGGCGGCCGCACCCCGAGGTGAGGCCGGAGGCACCCCAAAATCGGGACTGACCCCCCCAAACCGGGACTGACCCCCCAAATCGGGACTGAGCCCCCAAATCGGAACTGAACCCCCCAAACCGCGATTGACCCCCCATAGCGCCAGGGACACCCCAAAATCGGGACTGACCCCCCCAAATCGAGACTGACCCCCCAAATCCGGGACTGACCCCCCCATAGCGCCAGGGACACCCCAAAATCGGCACTGACCCCCCCAAACCGGGACTGACCCCCCCAAATCGGGACTGAGCCCTCAAAACCGGGACTGAGCCCCCAAATCGGGACTGAACCCTCCAAACCGCGATTGACCCCCCCATAGCGCCAGGGACACCCCAAAATCGGGACTGACCCCCCCAAACCGGGACTGACCCCCCCAGATCGGGACTGACCCCCCCATAGCGCCAGGGACACCCCAAAACCGAGACTGACCCCCTCAAAACCGAGACTGACCCCCCAAACCGGGGTTGAACCCCCCAAACTGGGGCTGAACCCCCAAACCGGGACTGACCCCCCGATAGCGCCAGGGACACCCCAAAACCCCCGCGATGTCCCGGAGCTCATCCGCACCCTGCTCCGGGCGGCCGCGCCCCGAGGTGAGCCCGGGGGCGCCCCAAAATCGGCACTGACCCCCCCAAACCGGGACTGACCCCCCCCAAATCGGGACTGACCCCCCCCCCAAATCGGGACTGACCCCCCCAAACTGGGACTGACCCCCCCAAACCGGGACTGACCCCCCCAAACCGGGACTGACCCCTCAAAACCGGGACTGACCCCCCAAATCGGGACTGACCCCCCCATAGCGCCAGGGACACCCCAAAATCAGGACTGACCCCCCCAAATCGGGACTGACCCCCCCAAACCGGGACTGACCCCCCCCCAAATCCGGGACTGACCCCCCCATAGCGCCAGGGACACCCCAAAACCCCCGCGATGTCCCCGAGCTCATCCGCACCCTGCTCCGGGCGGCCGCGCCCCGAGGTGAGCCCGGGGGCGCCCCAAAATCGGGACTGACCCCCCCAAACCGGGACTGACCCCTCAAAACCGGGACTGAGCCCCCAAATCGGGACTGAACCCCCCGATAGCACCAGGGACACCCCAAAACCCCCGCGATGCCCCCGAGCTCATCCGCACCCTGCTCCGGGCGGCCGCGCCCCGAGGTGAGCCCGGGGGCGCCCCAAAATCGGCACTGACCCCCCCAAACCGGGACTGACCCCCCCCAAATCGGGACTGACCCCCCCAAACTGGGACTGACCCCCCCAAACCGGGACTGACCCCCCCAAATCGGGACTGAGCCCTCAAAACCGGGACTGAGCCCCCAAATCGGGACTGAACCCCCCAAACCGCGATTGACCCCCCATAGCGCCAGGGACACCCCAAAATCGGGACTGACCCCCCCAAACCGGGACTGACCCCCCCAGATCGGGACTGACCCCCCCATAGCGCCAGGGACACCCCAAAACCCCCACGATGTCCCCGAGCTCATCCGCACCCTGCTCCGGGCGGCCGCGCCCCGAGGTGAGCCCGGGGGCGCCCCAAAATCGGGATTGACCCCCCCAAACCGGGACTGACCCCCCCAAATCGAGACTGACCCCCCAAATCCGGGACTGACCCCCCGATAGCGCCAGGGACACCCCAAAACCCCCGCGATGTCCCCGAGCTCATCCGCACCCTGCTCCGGGCGGCCGCGCCCCGAGGTGAGCCCGGGGACACCCCAAAATCGGCACTGACCCCCCCAAACCGGGACTGACCCCCCCAAACCGGGACTGAGCCCCCCAAACCGGGACTGACCCCCCCATAGCGCCAGGGACCCCCCAAAACCCCCGCGATGTCCCCGAGCTCATCCGCACCCTGCTCCGGGTGGCCGCGCCCCGAGGTGAGGCCGGAGGCACCCCAAAATCGGGACTGACCCCCCCAAACCGGGACTGACCCCTCAAAACCGGGACTGAGCCCCCAAATCGGGACTGAACCCCCCGATAGCACCAGGGACACCCCAAAACCCCCGCGATGCCCCCGAGCTCATCCGCACCCTGCTCCGGGCAGCCGCGCCCTGAGGTGAGCCCGGGGGCGCCCCAAAATCGGCACTGACCCCCCCAAACCGGGACTGACCCCCCCCAAATCGGGACTGACCCCCCCAAACTGGGACTGACCCCCCCAAACCGGGACTGACCCCCCCAAATCGGGACTGAGCCCTCAAAACCGGGACTGAGCCCCCAAATCGGGACTGAACCCCCCAAACCGCGATTGACCCCCCATAGCGCCAGGGACACCCCAAAATCGGGACTGACCCCCCCAAACCGGGACTGACCCCCCCAGATCGGGACTGACCCCCCCATAGCGCCAGGGACACCCCAAAACCCCCACGATGTCCCCGAGCTCATCCGCACCCTGCTCCGGGCGGCCGCGCCCCGAGGTGAGCCCGGGGGCGCCCCAAAATCGGGATTGACCCCCCCAAACCGGGACTGACCCCCCCAAATCGAGACTGACCCCCCAAATCCGGGACTGACCCCCCGATAGCGCCAGGGACACCCCAAAACCCCCGCGATGTCCCCGAGCTCATCCGCACCCTGCTCCGGGCGGCCGCGCCCCGAGGTGAGCCCGGGGACACCCCAAAATCGGCACTGACCCCCCCAAACCGGGACTGACCCCCCCAAACCGGGACTGAGCCCCCCAAACCGGGACTGACCCCCCCATAGCGCCAGGGACCCCCCAAAACCCCCGCGATGTCCCCGAGCTCATCCGCACCCTGCTCCGGGTGGCCGCGCCCCGAGGTGAGGCCGGAGGCACCCCAAAATCGGGACTGACCCCCCCAAACCGGGACTGACCCCTCAAAACCGGGACTGAGCCCCCAAATCGGGACTGAACCCCCCGATAGCACCAGGGACACCCCAAAACCCCCGCGATGCCCCCGAGCTCATCCGCACCCTGCTCCGGGCAGCCGCGCCCTGAGGTGAGCCCGGGGGCGCCCCAAAATCGGCACTGACCCCCCCAAACCGGGACTGACCCCCCCCAAATCGGGACTGACCCCCCCCCCAAATCGGGACTGACCCCCCCAAACTGGGACTGACCCACCCAAACCGGGACTGACCCCCCCAAATCGGGACTGAGCCCTCAAAACCGGGACTGAGCCCCCAAATCGGGACTGAACCCCCCAAACCGCGATTGACCCCCCCATAGCGCCAGGGACACCCCAAAATCGGGACTGACCCCCCCAAATCGGGACTGACCCCCCAAATCCGGGACTGACCCCCCCATAGCGCCAGGGACACCCCAAAACCCCCGCGATGTCCCGGAGCTCATCCGCACCCTGCTCCGGGCGGCCGCACCCCGAGGTGAGCCCGGGGGCGCCCCAAAATCGGCACTGACCCCCCCAAACCGGGACTGACCCCCCCAAACCGGGACTGAGCCCCCAAATCGGGACTGAACCCCAAAATCGAGACTGACCCCCCCAAATCGGGACTGAGCCCCCCAAATCGGGACTGACCCCCCAAATCCGGACTGACCCCCCCCAAATCGGGACTGACCCCCTCAAATCCGGACTGACCTCTCAAAACCGGGACTGAGCCCCCCAAATCGGAACTGACCCCCCCAAACCGCGATTGACCCCCCCATAGCGCCAGGGACACCCCAAATCTGGGATTGAGTCCCCAAAACCGGGACTGACCCCCCCAAAACCGGGACTGACCCCCCAAATCGGGACTGACCCCCCCAAATCGGGACTGACCCCCCAAAACCGGCACTGACCCCCCCCAAACCGGCACTGACCCCCCCAAAACCGGCACTGACCCCCCAAATCGGAACTGACCCCCCAAAACCGGGACTGACCCCCCCAAAACCGGGAATGACGCCCCCAAATCGGAACTGACCCCCCCAAAACCGGGAGTGACCCCCCCCAAATTGGGACTGACCCCCCCCCATAGTGCCAGAGACACCCCAAATCTGGGACTGACCCCCCAAAACCGAAACTGACCCCTCCCAAACCGGGACTGACCCCTCCCAAACCGGGACTGACCCCCCAAAACCGGCACTGACCCCCCAAAACCGGGACTGACCCCCCCAAAACTGAAACTGACCCCCCCAAAACCGGCACTGACCCCTCCCAAACCAGGACTGACCCCCCAAAATCGGGACTGACCCCCCCCCAAAACTCACCCGCACTCCACGCCGGCCCCCTGGTTTTGGGGTGCCCCCTCCTTGCCCCGTGCCTCAGTTTCCCTCTCTGCTTTTGGTGGGTTTGGGGTCCCCCCAAATCCCGTGGTTTTGGGATCCTCCCCGCTGGTTTTGGGGTTCCCCCCCACCAGAGCCGTGCCTCAGTTTCCCCGGGGTGTTTTTGGGGTCCCCCGTGGTTCTGGGACCCCTCCCCGTGCCCCGTGCCTCAGTTTCCCCCGGGGTTTTTTGGTACCCCCCGTATTCCTGAGACCCCTCCCCGTGCCCCGTGCCTCAGTTTCCCCGGGGTTTTTGGGGTCCCCCGTGGTTCTGGGACCCCCTGGTGCCCCTGGGACCCCTCCCCGTGCCCCGTGCCTCAGTTTCCCCGGGGTTTTTTTGGGATCCTCACACACTTTTGGTACCCCCCGTATTCCTGGGACCCCTCCCCGTGCCCCGTGCCTCAGTTTCCCCGGGGTGTTTTTGGGGTCCCCCGTATTCCTGGGACCCCCTCGTGCCCCTGGGACCTTCCCCGTGCCCTGTGCCTCAGTTTCCCCGGGGTTTTTTGGTACCCCCCGTATTTCTGGGACCCCCTCGTGCCCCTGGGACCCTCCCCGTGCCCCGTGCCTCAGTTTCCCGGGGTTTTTTTTGGGATCCTCACACACCTTTGGTACCCCCCGTATTCCTGGGACCCCTCCCCGTGCCCCGTGCCTCAGTTTCCCGGGGGTTTTTTTGGGATCCTCACACACTTTTGGGATCCCCCGTGGTTCTGGGACCCTCCCCGTGCCCCGTGCCTCAGTTTCCCCCTCTGCTTTTGGGAGTTCCTGAGGTTTTTTCCTGGCCGTGCCTCAGTTTCCCCCGGGGTTTTTTGGTACCCCCCGTATTTCTGGGACCACCTCGTGCCCCTGGGACCCTCCCCGTGCCCCGTGCCTCAGTTTCCCCCGGGGTTTTTGGGATCCCCCGTGGTTCTGGGACCCCTCCCCGTGCCCCGTGCCTCAGTTTCCCCCCTCTGCTTTTGGGAGTTTCTGAGGTTTTTTCCTGGCCGTGCCTCAGTTTCCCCGGGGTGTTTTTGGTACCCCCCCGTATTCCTGAGACCCCTCCCCGTGCCCCGTGCCTCAGTTTCCCCGGGGTTTTTTGGTACCCCCCGTATTCCTGGGACCCCCTCGTGCCCCGTGCCTCAGTTTCCCCGGGGTTTTTTTTTGGGATCCCGTCTGGTTTTTGGTGGTTTTGGGGTTTTACCTTTGGCCGTGCCTCAGTTTCCCCGGGGTTTTTTGGTACCCCCCGTATTCCTGAGACCCCTCCCCGTGCCCCGTGCCTCAGTTTCCCCGGGTTTTTTTTGGTACCCCCCGTATTCCTGAGACCCCTCCCCGTGCCCCGTGCCTCAGTTTCCCCGGGGTTTTTTGGTCCCCCCCGTATTCCTGAGACCCCTCCCCGTGCCCCGTGCCTCAGTTTCCCCGGGGTTTTTTGGTACCCCCCGTATTTCTGGGACCCCCTCGTGCCCCTGGGACCCTCCCCGTGCCCCGTGCCTCAGTTTCCCCCTCTGCTTTTGGGAGTTCCTGAGGTTTTTTCCTGGCCGTGCCTCAGTTTCCCCGGGGGTTTTTTTGGTACCCCCCGTATTCCTGGGACCCCTCCCCGTGCCCCGTGCCTCAGTTTCCCCGGGGTTTTTTGGTACCCCCCGTATTCCTGAGACCCCTCCCCGTGCCCCGTGCCTCAGTTTCCCCGGGGTTTTTTGGTACCCCCCGTATTCCTGGGACCCCCTCCCCGTGCCCCGTGCCTCAGTTTCCCCCTCTCTCCCCCCCCCCCACCCCCCCAGTGCTGCACTCGACCTGCAGCGATTTCAGCCACGGCACCGCCCTGCACATCGCAGCCTCCAACCTCTGCCTGGGCGCCGTGCGCTGCCTGCTGGAGCACGGGGCCGACCCCGCCCTGAGGGTACCGGGGGGGGGGGCTCTGGGGTGGGGGGCGCTCCGGGCTCTGAGGGGGTCCCGGGGATTTGGGGTGGCTCAGGGGTTGGGGGAATTTGGGGCCGGATCGGGGATTTGGGGTGGGGGGGGATTGGGGTATGGGGGGAATTGGTGGGAGGGGGGGGGGGGGGAGGATGGTGGTGCTGAGGGGGTTTTGGGGGGGGTTTGGGGGGGGGGGGGTTGGGGATGCAGTGGGGGGGGGGGTTGTGAGGGGTTTTGGGGGTCTGGAGTGTCCTGGGGTCACTGTGAGGTCACCAAAAGCCAGCCGGGGCCACCAAAAGCCAGCCGGGGCCACCAAAAGCCACCCAGGGCCACCTGCTGGGACTGTGGGGAGACACTGGGAGGGTTTGGGGGTCCTGGGGGCACAGTGGGGGGGGTTCTGAGGGGTTTTGGGGGCCTGGAGTGTCCTGGGGTTAGCGTGAGGCCACCAAAAGCCAGCCGGGGCCACCAAAAGCCACCCGGGGCCTCCCAAAGCCACCCAGGGCCTCCCAAAGCCACCCAAAACCACCTGCTGGGACTGTGGGGAGACACTGGGAGGGTTTGGGGGGTCTTGGGGGCACGGGGGAGGGTTGTGAGGGGTTTTGGGGGCCTGGAGTGTCCTGGGGTTAGCGTGAGGCCACCCAAAGCCACCCGGGGCCACCCAAAGCCACCCGGGGCCACCCGCTGGGACTGTGGGGAGACACCGGGAGGGTTTGGGGGGTCCTGGGGGCACAGTGGGGGGGTTCTGAGGGGTTTTGGGGACCAGGAGTGTCCTGGGGTCACCGTGAGAGCCACGAGGCCACCAAAAGCCACCCAGGGCCACCCGAAGCCACCTGGGGCCACCCAAAGCCACCCGCTGGGACTGTGGGGAGACACCGGGAGGGTTTGGGGGGTCCTGGGGACACAGTGGGGGGGTTCTGAGAGGTTTTGGGGGCCAGGAGAGTCCTGGGGTCACCGTGAGAGCCACGAGGCCACCAAAAGCCCCCCAGGGCCACCAAAAGCCACCTGGGGCCACCCAAAGCCACCTGCTGGGACTGTGGGGAGACACCAGGAGGGTTTGGGGGGTCTTGGGGGCACAGGGGGGGGGGGTTGTGAGGGGTTTTGGGGGCCGGGAGTGTCCTGGGGTTAGCGTGAGGCCACCAAAAGCCAGCCGGGGCCACCAAAAGCCACCCAGGGCCACCAAAAGCCAGCCGGGGCCACCCAAAGCCACCCGGGGCCACCCGCTGGGACTGTGGGGAGACACCGGGAGGGTTTTGGGGGGTCTTGGGGACACAGTGGGGGGGTTCTGAGAGGTTTTGGGGGCCAGGAGAGTCCTGGGGTCACCGTGAGAGCCACGAGGCCACCAAAAGCCACCCAGGGCCACCAAAAGCCACCTGGGGCCACCCAAAACCACCTGCTGGGACTGTGGGGAGACACCAGGAGGGTTTGGGGGGGTCCTGGGGACACAGTGGGGGGGTTCTGGGGGGTTTTGGGGACCAGGAGTGTCCTGGGGTCACTGTGAGGCCACCAAAAGCCCCCCAGGGCCACCAAAATCCCCTCGGGGCCACCTGGGGCCACCCGCTGGGACTGTGGGGAGACACCGAGAGGGTTTGGGGGATCTTGGGGACACAGTGGGGGGGTTCTGGGGGGTTTTGGGGGCCGGGAGTGTCCTGGGGTCACTGTGAGGCCACCAAAAGCCAGCCGGGGCCACCAAAAGCCACCCGGGGCCTCCCAAAGCCACCCAGGGCCTCCCAAAGCCACCCAAAACCACCCGCTGGGACTGTGGGGAGACACTGGGAGGGTTTGGGGGGTCTTGGGGGCACGGGGGAGGGTTGTGAGGGGTTTTGGGGGCCTGGAGTGTCCTGGGGTTAGCGTGAGGCCACCCAAAGCCACCCGGGGCCACCCAAAGCCACCCGGGGCCACCCGCTGGGACTGTGGGGAGACACCGGGAGGGTTTGGGGGGGTTTTGGGGACACAGTGGGGGGGTTCTGAGAGGTTTTGGGGGCCATCAAAACCTGAGTGTCCTGGGGTCACTGTGAGAGCCACGAGGCCACCAAAAGCCAACCAGGGCCACCAAAATCCCCTCGGGGCCACCTGGGGCCACCCGCTGGGACTGTGGGGAGACACCGAGAGGGTTTGGGGGGTTTTGGGGACACAGTGGGGGAGTTCTGAGGGGTTCTGAGGGGTTTTGGGGGCCAGGAGAGTCCTGGGGTCACCGTGAGAGCCACGAGGCCACCAAAAGCCACCCAAGGCCACCCAAAGCCACCCGGGGCCACCCGCTGGGACTGTGGGGAGACACCGGGAGGGTTTTGGGGGGTCTTGGGGACACAGTGGGGGGGTTCTGAGAGGTTTTGGGGGCCAGGAGAGTCCTGGGGTCACCGTGAGAGCCACGAGGCCACCAAAAGCCACCCAGGGCCACCAAAAGCCACCTGGGGCCACCCAAAGTCACCTGCTGGGACTGTGGGGAGACACCAGGAGGGTTTGGGGGGTCTTGGGGGCACAGGGGGGGGGGGTTGTGAGGGGTTTTGGGGGCCTGGAGTGTCCTGGGGTTAGCGTGAGGCCACCAAAAGCCAGCCGGGGCCACCAAAAGCCACCCAGGGCCACCAAAAGCCAGCCGGGGCCACCCAAAGCCACCCGGGGCCACCCGCTGGGACTGTGGGGAGACACAGAGAGGGTTTGGGGGGTCCTGGGGACACAGTGGGGGGGTTCTGAGAGGTTTTGGGGGCCAGGAGAGTCCTGGGGTCACCGTGAGAGCCACGAGGCCACCAAAAGCCACCCAGGGCCACCAAAAGCCACCTGGGGCCACCCAAAGCCACCTGCTGGGACTGTGGGGAGACACCAGGAGGGTTTGGGGGGTCTTGGGGACACAGTGGGGGCGTTCTGAGGGGTTTTGGGGGCCAGGAGTGTCCTGGGGTTAGCGTGAGGCCACCAAAAGCCAGCCGGGGCCACCAAAAGCCACCCAGGGCCACCCGCTGGGACTGTGGGGAGACACTGGGAGGGTTTGGGGGGTCCTGGGGACACAGTGGGGGGGTTCTGGGGACCAGGAGTGTCCTGGGGTCACCGTGAGAGCCACGAGGCCACCAAAAGCCACCCAGGGCCACATGGGGCTACCCGCTGGGACTGTGGGGAGACACAGAGAGGGTTTGGGGGGTCCTGGGGACACAGTGGGGGGGTTCTGGAGGGTTTTGGGGGCCAGGAGTGTCCTGGGGTCACCGTGAGGCCACCAAAAGACACCCGGGGCCACCAAAAGCTACCCAGGGCCACCCAAAGCCACCTGGGGCCACCTGGGGCCACCCGCTGGGACTGTGGGGAGACACAGAGAGGGTTTGGGGGGTCCTGGGGACACAGTGGGGGCGTTCTGAGGGGTTTTGGGGGCCTGGAGTGTCCTGGGGTTACCGTGAGAGCCACGAGGCCACCCGGGGCCACCCCAAATCCACCCGGGGCCACCCCAAAACGTGTCCCCTCCGCGTCCCCACAGAACAGCAAGGGCCAGGTGGCGGCCGAGGTGGTGCCGGACCCCACGGACATGGCCCTGGACAGGGCGGAGGCGGCCGAGGCGGCGCGGGAGCTGCGGCGGCTGCTGCTGGACGCGGTGCCCCTGAGCTGCAGCCTGCCCCGCGTCACCCTGCCCAACTACGACAACCTGCCCGGCACCCTGATGCTGCTGTGCCTGGGGCTGCAGCTCGGGGACAGGGTGCGGCTGGACAGCGGCAAGGTGGGACCCCAAAGTCACCCCAAATCCGCCCCAAATCCGCCCCAAAGTTACCCTAAAGTCACCCCAAAGTTACCCCAAATCCACCCCAAATCTGCCCCAAAGTTACCCTAAAGTCACCCCAAAGTTACCCCAAATCCCCCCTCCTGCTGCTGTGCCTGGGGCTGCAGCTCGGGGACAGGGTGCGGCTGGACAGCGGCAAGGTGGGACCCCAAATCCACCCTAAATCCACCCCAAAGTTACCCTAAAGTCACCCCAAAGTTACCCTAAAGTCACCCCAAAGTTACCCCAAATCCACCCCAAATCTGCCCCAAAGTTACCCTAAAGTCACCCCAAATCCACCCCAGTTACCCTAAAGTCACCCCAAATCCACCCCAAATCCGCCCCAGTTACCCTAAAGTCACCCCAAATCCACCCCAAAGTTACCCTAAAGTCACCCCAAATCCACCCCAAATCTGCCTCAAAGTTACCCTAAAGTCACCCCAAATCCATCCCAAATCCGCCCCAAAGTTACCCTAAAGTCACCCCAAATCCACCCCAAAGTCACCCCAAAGTTACCCCAAATCCACCCTCCTGCTGCTGTGCCTGGGGCTGCAGCTCGGGGACAGGGTGCGGCTGGACAGCGGCAAGGTGGGACCCCAAATCCACCCTAAATCCACCCCAAATCTGCCCCAAAGTTACCCCAAATCCACCCCAAAGTTACCCTAAAGTTACCCCATGTCACCCCCTGTGTCACCCTGATGCTGCTGTGCCTGGGGCTGCAGCTCGGGGACAGGGTGCGGCTGGACAGCGGCAAGGTGGGACCCCAAAGTCACCCTAAATCCGCCCCAAATCCGCCCCAAAGTTACCCTAAAGTCACCCCAAAGTTACCCCAAATCCACCCCAAATCTGCCCCAAAGTTACCCTAAAGTCACCTCAAAGTTACCCCAAATCCACCCTCCTGCTGCTGTGCCTGGGGCTGCAGCTCGGGGACAGGGTGCGGCTGGACAGCGGCAAGGTGGGACCCCAAAGTCACCCTAAATCCACCCTAAAGTTATCCTAAAGTCACCCCAAAGTTACCCTAAAGTCACCCCAAATCCATCCCAAAGTTACCCTAAAGTCACCCCAAATCCACTCCAAAGTTACCCTAAAGTCACCCCAAAGTTACCCCAAAGTTACCCCAAAGTCACCCCCTGTGTCACCCTGATGCTGCTGTGCCTGGGGCTGCAGCTCGGGGACAGGGTGCGGCTGGACAGCGGCAAGGTGGGACCCCAAAGTCACCCCAAATCTGCCCCAAAGTTACCCTAAAGTCACCCCAAATCCACCCCAAAGTTACCCTAAAGTCACCCCATGTCACCCCAAAGTTACCCCAAAGTCACCCCCTGTGTCACCCTGATGCTGCTGTGCCTGGGGCTGCAGCTCGGGGACAGGGTGCGGCTGGACAGCGGCAAGGTGGGACCCCAAAGTCACCCCAAATCCACCCCAAAGTTACCCTAAAGCCACCCCAATGTCACCCTAAATCCGCCCCAAATCCGCCCCAATGTCACCCTAAATCCGCCCCAAATCCACCCCAAAGTTACCCTAAAGTCACCCCAAATCCACCCCAAATCCGCCCCAAAGTTACCCTAAAGTCACCCCAAATCCACCCCAAAGTTACCCTAAAGTCACCCCAAATCCGCCCCAAATCCGCCCCAAAGTTACCCTAAAGTCACCCCAAATCCACCCCAAATCCACCCCAAAGTTACCCTAAAGTCACCCCAAAGTTACCCCAAATCCACCCTGATGCTGCTGTGCCTGGGGCTGCAGCTCGGGGACAGGGTGCGGCTGGACAGCGGCAAGGTGGGACCCCAAATCCACCCTAAATCCACCCCAAATCCGCCCCAAAGTTACCCTAAAGTCACCCCAAAGTTACCCCAAATCCACCCCAAATCTGCCCCAAAGTTACCCTAAAGTCACCCCAAAGTTACCCCAAATCCACCCTCCTGCTGCTGTGCCTGGGGCTGCAGCTCGGGGACAGGGTGCGGCTGGACAGCGGCAAGGTGGGACCCCAAATCCACCCTAAATCCACCCCAAAGTTACCCTAAAGTCACCCCAAAGTTACCCCAAATCCACCCCAAATCTGCCCCAAAGTTACCCTAAAGTCACCCCAAATCCACCCCAAAGTTACCCTAAAGTCACCCCAAATCCACTCCAAATCCACCCCAAAGTTACCCTAAAGTCACCCCAAATCCACTCCAAATCCACCCCAAAGTTACCCTAAAGTCACCCCAAATCCACCCCAAATCCACCCTAAATCCACCCTGGGTCACCCCAAAGTAACCCCAAAGTTACCCCAAATCCACCCTGATGCTGCTGTGCCTGGGGCTGCAGCTCGGGGACAGGGTGCGGCTGGACAGCGGCAAGGTGGGACCCCAAATCCACCCTAAATCCACCCCAAAGTTACCCTAAAGTCACCCCAAAGTTACCCCAAATCCACCCCAAATCTGCACCAAAGTTACCCTAAAGTCACCCCAAATCCACCCCAAATCTGCACCAAAGTTACCCTAAAGTCACCCCAAATCCACCCCAAATCTGCACCAAAGTTACCCTAAAGTCACCCCAAAGTTACCCCAAAGTTACCCTAAAGTCACCCCAAATCCACCCCAAATCCGCCCCAAATCCACCCCAAAGTTACCCCAAATCCACCCCAAAGTTACCCTAAAGTCACCCCATGTCACCCCAAAGTTACCCCATGTCACCCCCTGTGTCACCCTGCTGCTGCTGTGCCTGGGGCTGCAGCTCGGGGACAGGGTGCGCCTGCACAGCGGCAAGGTGGGACCCCAAAGTCACCCTAAATCCGCCCCAAATCCGCCCCAAAGTTACCCTAAAGTTACCCCAAATCCACCCCAAAGTTACCCTAAAGTCACCCCAAAGTTACCCCAAATCCACCCCAAAGTTACCCTAAAGTCACCCCATGTCACCCCAAAGTTACCCCAAAGTCACCCCCTGTGTCACCCTGATGCTGCTGTGCCTGGGGCTGCAGCTCGGGGACAGGGTGCGGCTGGACAGCGGCAAGGTGGGACCCCAAATCCACCCTAAATCCACCCCAAAGTTACCCTAAAGTCACCCCAAAGTTACCCCAAATCCACCCCAAATCTGCCCCAAAGTTACCCTAAAGTCACCCGAAATCCACCCCAAAGTTACCCTAAAGTCACCCCAAATCCGCCCCAAATCTGCCCCAAAGTTACCCTAAAGTCACCCCAAAGTTACCCCAAAGTTACCCTAAAGTCACCCCAAATCCACCCCAAATCCACCCCAAAGTCACCCTAAATCCACCCCAAATCCGCCCTAAAGTTACCCTAAATCCACCCCAAATCCGCCCCAAAGTTACCTAAAGTCACCCCAAATCCGCCCCAAATCCGCCCCAAAGTTACCCTAAAGTCACCCCAAATCCACCCCAATGTCACCCCAAATCCACCCTGATTCACCCCAAAGTTACCCCAAATCCACCCCAAATCCACCCCAAAGTCACCCCAATGTCACCCCAAATCCACCCTGGGTCACCCCAAAGTTACCCCAGAGTTACCCCAAGGTCACCCTAAATCCACCCCAAATCCACCCCAAAGTCACCCAGTCCGGGATTTTTTTTGGTGGGGGGTTTGGGATTTTTTTGGGGGGGGTTCAGGGGATATTTTGGGGTTCCAGGTGCCACCCCAATGTCCCCCGACACCTCTGTGGCCCCACAGCCTCTGCTGGGGGTTCGGGAGGAAGATTTGGGGTTCGGGATTTTTTTTGATGGGGGGTTTTGGGATTTTTTTGGAGGGGGGGTTGGGATTTTTTTGGTGGGGGGTTTTGGGATTTTTTTGGGGGGGGTTCAGGGGATATTTTGGGGTTCCAGGTGCCACCCCAGTGTCCCCTGACACCTCTGTGCCCCCACAGCCTCTGCTGGGGGTTCGGGAGGAAGATTTGGGGTTCGGGATTTTTTTTGATGGGGGGTTTTGGGATTTTTTTGGTGGGGGGTTTGGGATTTTTTTTGGGGGGGTTTTGGGATATTTTGGGGTTCCAGGTGCCACCCCAGTGTCCCCCGACACCTCTGTGCCCCCACAGCCTCTGCTGGGGGTTCGGGAGGAAGATTTGGGGTTCGGGATTTTTTTTGATGGGGGGTTTTGGGATTTTTTTGGAGGGGGGGTTGGGATTTTTTTGGTGGGGGGTTTGGGATTTTTTTGGGGGGGTTTTGGGATATTTTGGGGTTCCAGGTGCCACCCCAGTGTCCCCTGACACCTCTGTGCCCCCACAGCCTCTGCTGGGGGTTCGGGAGGAAGATTTGGGGTTTGGGATTTTTTTTGATGGGGGGTTTTGGGATTTTTTTGGTGGGGGGTTTGGGATTTTTTTGGGGGGGTTTTGGGATATTTTGGGGTTCCAGGTGCCACCCCAATGCCCCCCGACACCTCTGTGCCCCCACAGCCTCTGCTGGGGGTTCGGGAGGAAGATTTGGAGTTCGGGATTTTTTTTGATGGGGGGTTTTGGGATTTTTTTGGGGGGGGGTTGGGATTTTTTTGGTGGGGGGTTTTGGGATTTTTTTGGGGGGGGGTTCAGGGGATATTTTGGGGTTCCAGATGCCACCCCGGTGTCCCCCGACACCTCTGTGCCCCCACAGCCTCTGCTGGGGGTTCGGGAGGAAGATTTGGAGTTCGGGATTTTTTTTGGTGGGAAGATTTGGGGTTCGGGATTTTTTTTTGGGGGGGGGGGGGGCTTCAGGGGATATTTTGGGGGGGTTCCATGTGCCACCCCGCCGTGCCCAGGTGGGGACGCTGCGCTTCTGTGGCACCACGGCCTTTGCCAGCGGTCAGTGGGCCGGAGTGGAGCTGGACGAGCCCGAGGGCAAGAACGACGGCAGCGTGGGGGGGGTCCGGTACTTCATCTGCCCCCCCAAACAGGGTACGGGACCCCCGGGACCCCCGGGACCCCCCCAGGGGTGGGGATGGGACCCCCGGGACCCCCCCAAGGGTGGGGATGGGACCCCCGGGACGCCCCCAGGGATGGGGATGGGACCCCCCAGGGGTGGGGATGGGACCCCCCCCCAGGGGTGGGGATGGGACCCCTGGGACCCCCTCAAGGGTGGGGATGGGACCCACGGGACCCCCCCAGGGATGGGGATGGGACCCCCAGGACCCCCCCAAGGGTGGGGATGGGACCCCTGGGACGCCCCCAGGGATGGGGATGGGACCCCCAGGACCCCCCCAGGGATGGGGATGGGACCCCCCCAGGGATGGGGATGGGACCCCCAGGACCCCCCAGGGGTGGGGATGGGACCCCCGGGACCCCCCCAGGGGTGGGGATGGGACCCCCAGGACCCCCCCAGGGGTGGGGATGGGACCCCCGGGACGCCCCCAAGGGTGGGGATGGGACCCCCCCCAGGGATGGGGATGGGAACCCCGGGATGCCCCCCCAGGGATGGGGATGGGACCCCCGGGACTCCCCCAGGGATGGGGATGGGACCCCCGGGACCCCCCAAGGGATGGGGATGGGACCCCCGGGACCCCCCCAGGGATGGGGATGGGACCCCCGGGACCCCCCCAAGGGTGGGGATGGGACCCCTGGGACGCCCCCAAGGGTGGGGATGGGACCCCCGGGACCCCCAGGGGTGGGGATGGGACCCCCGGGACGCCCCCAAGGGTGGGGATGGGACCCCCGGGACCCCCAGGGGTGGGGATGGGACCCCCAGGGGTGGGGATGGGACCCCTGGGACCCCCTCAAGGGTGGGGATGGGACCCCCAGGACCCCCCCAGGGATGGGGATGGGACCCCCCCAGGGATGGGGATGGGACCCCCGGGACCCCCCCAAGGGTGGGGATGGGACCCCCGGGACGCCCCCAGGGATGGGGATGGGACTCCCCAGGGGTGGGGATGGGACCCCCCCAGGGGTGGGGATGGGACCCCCCCCCCCAGGGATGGGGATGGGACCCCCGGGACCCCCCCAGGGATGGGGATGGGACCCCCGGGACGCCCCAGGGGTGGGGATGGGACCCCCGGGATGCCCCCAGGGATGGGGATGGGACCCCCGGGACCCCCAGGGGTGGGGATGGGACCCCCCCAGGGGTGGGGATGGGACCCCCCCCCCCAGGGATGGGGATGGGACCCCCGGGACCCCCCCAGGGATGGGGATGGGACCCCCGGGACGCCCCAGGGGTGGGGATGGGACCCCCGGGACCCCCCCAGGGATGGGGATGGGACCCCCGGGACCCCCAGGGGTGGGGATGGGACCCCCCCAGGGATGGGGATGGGACCCCCCCAGGGATGGGGATGGGACCCCCAGGACCCCCCAGGGGTGGGGATGGGACCCCCAGGACCCCCCCAAGGGTGGGGATGGGACCCCCCCCCCAGGGATGGGGATGGGACCCCCGGGATGCCCCCAGGGGTGGGGATGGGACCCCCGGGACGCCCCAGGGGTGGGGATGGGACCCCCGGGACCCCCCAGGGGTGGGGATGGGACCCCTGGGACCCCCAGGGGTGGGGATGGGACCCCCGGGACCCCCCAGGGGTGGGGATGGGACCCCTGGGACCCCCAGGGGTGGGGATGGGACCCCCGGGACCCCCCCAGGGGTGGGGATGGGACCCCCGGGACCCCCCCAGGGATGGGGATGGGACCCCCGGGACCCCCAGGGGTGGGGATGGGACCCCCCCAGGGGTGGGGATGGGACCCCCCCAGGGATGGGGATGGGACCCCCAGGACCCCCCAGGGGTGGGGATGGGACCCCCAGGACCCCCCAGGGGTGGGGATGGGACCCCCCCCCCAGGGATGGGGATGGGACCCCCGGGATGCCCCCAGGGGTGGGGATGGGACCCCCGGGGGGTGCAGGAGACCCCTGAGACCCTCTTGGGGGGAGGGGGAGGCTCCTGGGGTTGGGGGATCCCCTGGGGGGGCTTCCCTGGAGATTTTAGGGGAGGGGGGGGGGCGGCTTTTCCTCTGTCCTTGGTTTGGACTGGGTTGGACTGGTTCAGACTGGATTATACTGGGCCGTACTGGTCTGGATTGGGCCACACTGGTCTGGACTGGTTCATACTGGGTTGGACTGGTCTGGATTGGTTCAGACTGGGTTGGACTGGTTCATACTGGGTTTTACTGGGCCGTACTGGTCTGGATTGGGCCACACTGGGTTGGACTGGTCGGGACTGGTTCAGACTGGGTTATACTGGGCCGTACTGGGTTGGAATTGGTCACGCTGGGTTATACTGGGTTGGACTGGTCTGGACTGGTTCAGACTGGGTTGGACTGGTTCAGACTGGATTATACTGGGCCGTACTGGTCTGGATTGGGCCACACTGGTCCATACTGGTTCATAGTGGGTTATACTGGGTTGGACTGGTCTGGACTGGTTCAGACTGGGTTGGATGGAGTTGGACTGGTCTGGACTGGTTCATTCTGGGTTATACTGGGCCATACTGGTCTGGACTGGTTCAGACTGGGTTATACTGGGTTATAGTGGTCTGGACTGGTTCAGACTGGGTTATAGTGGGCCATACTGGTCTGGACTGGTTCAGACTGGGTTATACTGGGCCATACTGGTCTGGACTGGTTCAGACTGGGTTATACTGGGTTATAGTGGTCTGGACTGGTTCAGACTGGGTTATACTGGGCCATACTGGTCTGGACTGATTCATACTGGGTTATACTGGCTTATACTGGCTTATACTGGTCCCTACTGGTTCAGACTGGGTTATACTGGGCCGTACTGATCCCTACTGGTCCTTACTGGTCCATACTGGTCCCTACTGGCCTCAGGCATCTTCGCCTCGGTGTCCAAGATCTCCAAGGCCGAGGAGCAGCCGCCGCCGCCGTCGCCCCCCCCGAGCCCCCCGGGACCCCCGGCCCGAGCCCCCCACAAGTCCCGCAAGGACAAGAGAGGTACAGACCCCCCCTCCCCCCCCCCAAAAAATTCCGGTGACCCCCCCTGAACCCCCCCAAAATTCCGGTGACCCCCCCTGAACCTCTCCTAATTCTGGGGACCCCCCTGAACCCCCCAAAATTCCGGTGACCCCCCCCCCAGGCTTCCCCAAAATTCCGGGGACTCCCCCTGAACCTCCCCAAAATTCCAGTGACCCCCCCTGAACCCCCCAAAATTCCAGTGACCCCCCCCTGAACCTCTCCTAATTCTGGGGACCCCCCTGAACCCCCCAAAATTCCGGTGACCCCCCCCCCAGGCTTCCCCAAAATTCCGGGGACCCCCCTGAACCTCCCCAAAATTCCGGTGACCCCCCCCCAAACCTCCCCAAAATTCCAGGGACCCCCCCTGAACCTCCCCAAAATTCCGGTGACCCCCCCCCCAAACTTCCCCAGAATTCTGGGGACCCCCCCTAAACCCCCCCTAATTCCGGGGACCCCCTGGAACCCCCCCCAAAATTCCGGTGATCCCCCCTAAACCCCCCCAAAATTCCGGTGACCCCACCCTAAACCTCCCCTAATTCTGGGGACCCCCTGGAACCCCCCCAAAAAATTCTGGGGACCCCTTGAACCCCCCCAAAATTCCGGTGACCCCCCCCCCCAAACTTCCCCAGAATTCTGGGGACCCCCCCTAAACCTCCCCTAATTCTGGGGAACCCCTGGAACCCCCCCAAAAAATTCTAGGGGCCCTTTGAACCCCCCCAAAATTCTGGTGACCCCCCCCTAAACCTCTCCTAATTCTGGGGACCCCCTGGAACCCCCCCCAAAATTCTGGTGACCCCCCCTGAACCTGCCCTAAATCTGGGGACCCCCTGGAACCCCCCCAAAATTCTGGTGACCCCCCCCAAAATCCCCCCTAATTCTGGTGACCCCCCCTAAAGCCCCCCAAAATTCCAGTGACCCCCCCTAAACCTGCCCAAAATCTAGGGACCCCCCTGGAACCCCCCCAAAATTGTGGGGACCCCCCCTAAACCTCCCCAAAATTCCGGTGACCCGCCCCTGAACCACTCCTAATTCTGGTGACCCCCCCTGAACCTCCCCAAAATTCTGGTGACCCCCCGTCTAAACCTCCCCTAAATCTGGGGACCCCCCCTTGAGCCCCCCCAAAATTCGGGGGGCCCCTGCCCCAACGATGGGGTCATCCTGACTCCCCCCAGGGCTGGGGTCCCCCCAAATCCCCCAAGAGATGGGCGTGGCCGGGGTGGGCGTGGCCTGGGTGGGTGTGGCCAGGGTGGGCGTGGCCGGGTGTGACCGGGAATGGGCGTGGCCGGTAATGGGCGTGGCCGGGAATGGGCGTGGCTGGGTGTGGCCGGGAATGGGAGTGGCTGGGTGTGGTCAGGACGGGCGTGGCCTGGTGTGGCTGGGAGGGGTGTGGAGGGGCGTGGCCGGGATGGGCGTGGCAGGGCGTGGTCACTCCGGCAGCTTCCCGGAAGTGAAGTGGGGCGTGGCAGGGCGTGGCCAGGATGGGCGTGACCGGGATGGGTGTGGCTGGGTGTGGCCGGAATGGGTGTGGCTGGGTGTGGCCGGGATGGGCGTGGCTAGGACGGGCGTGGCCAGGGTGGGCATGGCCAGGATGGGCGTGGAGGGGCGTGGCCGGGATGGGCGTGGCAGGGATGGGCGTGGCAGGGCGTGGTCACTCCGGCAGCCTCCCGGAAGCGAAGTGGGGCGTGGCAGGGCGTGGTCAGGATGGGCGTGGCCAGGATGGGGGTGGCCGGACGTGGCCGGGATGGGCATGGCAGGGCGTGGTCACTCCGGCAGCCTCCCTGAAGCGAAGCGGGGCGTGGCCAGGATGGGCGTGGCTGGGTGTGGCCGGGATGGGCGCGGCCGGGCGTGGCCGGGATGGGCGTGGCAGGGCGTGGTCACTCCGGCAGCCTCCCGGAAGCGAAGCAGGGCGTGGCCAGGTTGGGCGTGGCCGGGCACGGCCAGGATGGGAGTGGCCGGGATGGGCATGGCCGGGCGTGGCCAGGATGGGCGTGGCCGGGCGTGGCCGGGATGGGCGTGGCAAGGCGTGGCCAGGATGGGCGTGGCAGGGCGTGGCCAGGTTGGGCGTGGCCGGGCACGGCCAGGATGGGAGTGGCCGGGATGGGCATGGCCGGGCGTGGCCAGGTTGGGTGTGGCTGGGTGTGGCCGGGATGGGCGTGGCAGGGCGTGGCCAGGATGGGCGTGGCAGGGCGTGGTCACTCCGGCAGCCTCCCGGAAGCGAAGCGGGGCGTGGCTGGACCGCGAGGGCCGGCGAGTGGCCCCCGGGGACGTGGTGCTGGTGGCCGGACAGCGCCAGGGCCGGGCACGCTTCTACGGCCGCACCGACTTCGCCCCCGGTGAGACGGAGACCCCCGGGATCGGACCCCCGGGATGGGACCCCCAGGATGCAACCCCCCCAACCCCCCGGGATGGGACCCCTGGGATGGGACCCCCCCCAACCCCCGGGATGGGACCCCCGGGATGGGACCCCCCCCCAGTCCCCAGGATGGGACCCTCTGAGACCCCCCCCCGTAACCCCCCTGGGCTGGGAGCTCCCCTGAGACCCCCTATGGGACCCATATCCCCCCCATATCCCCCCCAATGTCCCCCTCGTGTCCCCCCGGTGTCCCCCCAATGTCCCCCTCAACATCTCCCCGATGTCCCCCTCAATGTCCCCCCCGTGTCACCCCCCCGTCCCCCTCCATCACCTCCCCACATTCCCACGATGTCCCCCCCAATGTCCCCCCGATGTCCCCCTCAATGTCCCCCCCGTGTCACCCCCCCGTCCCCCTCCATCACCTCCCCACATTCCCACGATGTCCCCCCCAATGTCCCCCCCATGTCCCCCTCAATGTCCCCCCCGTCCCCCCAATGTCCCCTCAATGTCCCCCCAATGTCCCCCCGATGTCCCCCCAATGTCCCCCCCAATGTCCCCCCAATGTCCCCCCGATGTCCCCCCGATGTCCCCCCCAATGTCCCCCCCAATGTCCCCCCCAATGTCCCCTCAATGTCCCCCCGATGTCCCCCTCAATGTCCCCCCCAATGTCCCCCCAATGTTCCCCCAATGTCCCCCCAATGTCCCCCCAATGTCCCCCCGATGTCCCCCCCGTGTCCCCCCAATGTCCCCCCCAATGTCCCCCTCAATGTCCCCCCCGTGTCCCCCCAATGTCCCCCCCAATGTCCCCCTCAATGTCCCCCCCGTGTCCCCCCAATGTCCCCCCCAATGTCCCCCTCAATGTCCCCCCCGTGTCCCCCCAATGTCCCCCCGATGTCCCCCCAATGTCCCCCCAATGTCCCCCCCGATGTCCCCAGGGTACTGGTTCGGGGTGGAGCTGGACTCTGCGGGGGGCAAACACGACGGCTCCGTTTTCGGGGTGCGCTACTTCACCTGCCCCCCCAAACACGGCGTCTTCGCCCCCCCCTCCCGCGTCCAGAGGTACCGGGGGGACACGGGGGGGGGGGACACGGGGGGGGGACACAGGGGGGGACACAGGGGGGACACGGGGGGGATATGGGGGGGATATGGGGACATGGGGGGACACAGGGGGGACACGGGGACATGGGGGGACCTGGGGACATGGGGGGGACACGGGGGGAAATGGGGACATGGGGGGGATATAAGGATGGGGGGGGACATGGGGGGGACATGGGGGGACACAGGGACATGGGGGGACCTGGGGACATGGGGGGGACACGGGGGGGACACAGGGACGTGGGGGAGCAGGGGGATATGGGGGGGACATGGGGGGACACAGGGACACGGGGAGGACATGGGGGACTATGGGGGGACACGGGGGGGACACAAGGACATGGGGGGTCACGGGGGGACACAGGGACATGGGGGACACGAGGGGACACGGGGGGGACACAAGGACATGGGGGGACACGAGGGGACACAGGGGGGACACAGGGGGGACACAGGGGGGACACCGGGACATGGGGGGACATGGGGGGACACGGGGGGGATACGGGGGGACACCGGGACATGGGGGGACACGGGGGGACAAGGGGGGGACACAAGGACATGGGGGGGACACGAGGGGACACAGGGACACGGGGGGACACGGGGGGGACATGGGGGGACACCGGGACGTGGGGGGACATGGGGGGACACGGGGGGGATATGGGGACATGGGGGGACACGGGGAGGTGGCAGAGGGGTCACAGGGGACGTGGGGGGGGACACTGTGGTGACGTCCTGTCCCCATGACCCCCCCAGGGTCGGGGGTCCCAAGGACGAGCCCGGGGATGGCACCTCCGAAAAGACGGCGCAGCCGGTCACAGGTGAGGGGCGGGGCAGTGATTGGCAGGTGGGTGTGGCAGTGATTGACAGGTGGGTGTGGCAGTGATTGACAGGTGGGTGGAGCAATGATTGACGGGTGGGGAACTGATTGGCGGGTGGGTGTGGCGGTGATTGACAGGTGGGTGAGGCAGTGATTGGCAGGTGGGTGGAGCAATGATTGGCAGGTGAGTGTGGCAGTGATTGGCAGGTGGGTGGAGCAATGATTGGCAGGTGGGTGAGGCAGTGATTGGCAGGTGGGTGGAGCAATGATTGGCAGGTGAGTGTGGCAGTGATTGGCAGGTGGGTGTGGCAGTGATTGACAGGTGGGTGGAGCAATGATTGACAGGTGGGTGTGACAGTGATTGGCAGGTGGGTGGAGCAATGATTGACAGGTGGGTGGAGCAATGATTGGCAGGTGGGTGTGACAGTGATTGGCAGGTCGGTGTGGCAGTGATTGACAGGTGGATGGAGCAATGATTGACAGGTGGGTGAGGCAGTGATTGGCAGGTGGGTGAGGCAGTGATTGACGGGTGGAGCAGTGATTGACAGATGGGTGTGGCAGTGATTGGCAGGTGGGTGTGACAGTGATTGACAGGTGGGTGGAGCAGTGATTCACCGATGGGTGTGGCAATGATTGACGGGTGGGTGTGGCAGTGATTGACAATTGCGTGTGGCAGTGATTGACAGGTGGGTGGAGCAGTGATTGGCAGGTGGGTGTGGCAGTGATTGGCAGGTGGGTGAGGCAGTGATTGGCAGGTGGGTGTGGCAGTGATTGGCAGGTGGGTTAGGCAGTGATTGACAGGTGGATGAGGCAGTGATTGGCAGGTGAGTGTGGCAGTGATTGGCAGGTGGGTGGAGCAGTGATTGACAGGTGGGTGGAGCAGTGATTGGCAGGTGGGTGGGGCAGTGATTGGCAGGTGAGTGTGGCAGTGATGATGGGTGTGGCAGTGATTGGCAGGTGGGTGTGGCAGTGATTGACAGGTGGGTGGAGCAATGATTGGCAGGTGGGTGTGGCAGTGATTGGCAGGTGGGTGTGGCAGTGATTGGCAGGTGGGTGTGGCAGTGATTGGCAGGTGGGTGAGGAAGTGATTGACAGGTGGGTGAGGCAGTGATTGGCAGGTGAGTGTGGCAGTGATTGGCAGGTGGGTGGAGCAGTGATTGACAGGTGGGTGGAGCAGTGATTGGCAGGTGGGTGTGGCAGTGATTGGCAGGTGGGTGTGGCAGTGATTGGCAGGTGGGTGGAGCAGTGATTGGCAGGTGGGTGTGACAGTGATTGGCAGATGGGTGTGGCAGTGATTGGCAGGTGGGTGGGGCAGTGATTGGCAGGTGGGTGTGGCAGTGATTGATGGGTGTGGCAGTGATTGGCAGGTGGGTGTGGCAGTGATTGACAGGTGGGTGGAGCAATGATTGGCAGGTGGGTGTGACAGTGATTGGCAGATGGGTGTGGCAGTGATTGGCAGGTGGGTGAGGCAGTGATTGACAGGTGGGTGAGGCAGTAATTGACAGGTGGGTGTGGCAGTGATTGGCAGGTGGGTGTGGCAGTGATTGACAGGTGGGTGGAGCAATGATTGGCAGGTGGGTGAGGCAGTGATTGGCAGGTGGGTGAGGCAGTGATTGACGGGTGGAGCAATGATTGACAGATGGGTGTGGCAGTGATTGGCAGGTGGGTGTGACAGTGATTGACAGGTGGGTGGAGCAGTGATTCACCGATGGGTGTGGCAATGATTGACGGGTGGGTGTGGCAGTGATTGACAATTGCGTGTGGCAATGATTGACAGGTGGGTGGAGCAGTGATTGGCAGGTGGGTGGGGCAGTGATTGGCAGGTGGGTGTGGCAGTGATTGATGGGTGTGGCAGTGATTGGCAGGTGGGTGTGACAGTGATTGACAGGTGGGTGGAGCAGTGATTCACCGATGGGTGTGGCAGTGATTGACAATTGCGTGTGGCAGTGATTGACAGGTGGGTGGAGCAATGATTGGCAGGTGGGTGTGGCAGTGATTGGCAGGTGGGTGGGGCAGTGATTGGCAGGTGGGTGGAGCAGTGATTGGCAGGTGGGTGGAGCAGTGATTGATGGGTGTGGCAGTGATTGACAGGTGGGTGGAGCAATGATTGGCAGGTGGGTGTGGCAGTGATTGGCAGGTGGGTGGGGCCGGGACGGTGCTGCTGATTGGCTGCTGAGTGTGATGTGACACCCCCGTGTCCCCCCGTGTCCCCCATCTCTCCCCTGTGGTGTCCCCTCTGTCCCCCCTCTGTCCCCTCCCCGTGTCCCCTCCGTGTCCCCCCTCTCTGTCCCCTCTGTCCCCTCCCTGTGTCCCCCCTCTGTCCCCTCTGTCCCCCTCCGTGTCCCCTCTCCTCTGTCCCCTCTGTGTCCCCGCTCTGCTGTCCCCTCTGTCCCCTCGTGTCCTCTCGTGTCCCCTCTCTGTCCCCTCTGTCCCTCCCTGTCTCCCCCCTCCACTGTCCCCTCGTGTCCCCCTCCGTGTCCCCCCTCTCTGTCCCCTCTCTGTCCCCTCCCCGTGTCCCCTCTCTGTCCCCTGTCCCCCCCATGTCCCCACTCCGCTGTCCCCTTGTGTCCGCCCATGTCCCCCCCTCTCTGTCCCCTCCCCATGTCCTCTCTCTGTCCCCTCGTGTCCCCCCGTGTCCCCCCTCCGCTGTCCCCTCTGTCCCCTCCTGTCCCCCCCTCTGTCCCCTCTGACCCATCGTGTCCCCCCTCTGTCCCCTCTGTCCCCCCTCGTGTCCCCCCATGTCCCCCCCCTCCTCTGTCCCCTCTGTCCCCTCCCCATGTCCCCCCCCTCTGTCCCCTCTGTCCCCTCTGTCCCCTCCCCGTGTCCCCCCCTCTGTCCCCTCTGTCCCCTCTGTCCCCTCTGTCCCCTCCCCATGTCCCCCCCCTCTGTCCCCTGTCCCCTCGTGTCCCCCCATGTCCCCCCTTCTCTGTCCCCTCCCCGTGTCCCCCCCTCTGTCCCCTCTGTCCCCTCGTGTCCCCCCATGTCCCCCCCCCTCTGTCCCCTCCCCGTGTCCCCCCCTCTGTCCCCTCTGTCCCCGCAGTGTCACAGCCCAAGCGCAACTTCCCGGCCGTGCGGACCCCCAAGGACATCACGTCCGAGAGCTCCTTCTCCAGGTGGGGACACGGCCACCACCCCCCCTGTCCCCTCCGGGGGACACGGCCACCACCCTCCTGTCCCCCCCGGGGGACACGGCCACCACCCCCCCTGTCCCCTCCGGGGGACACGGCCACCGCCCCCCCTGTCCCCCCCGGGGGACACGGCCACCACCCCCCCTGTCCCCTCCGGGGGACACGGCCACCACCCTCCTGTCCCCTCTGGGGGACACGGCCACCACCCCCCCGTCCCCTCTGGGGGACACGGCCACCACCCCCCCGTCCCCCCCGGGGGACACGGCCACCACCCCCCACTGTCCCCCCTGGGGGACACGGCCACCACCCCCCTGTCCCCCCCGGGGGACACGGCCACCGCCCCCCCCCGTCCCCTCCGGGGGACACGGCCACCGCCCCCCCCTGTCCCCTCCGGGGGACACGGCCACCGCCCCCCCTGTCCCCTCCGGGGGACACGGCCACCACCCCCCCCGTCCCCTCCGGGGGACACGGCCACCACCCCCCTGTCCCCCCCGGGGGACACGGCCACCGCCCCCCCTGGGCTGGCCCTGGCCCCACGCCGTCCCCAGGGGGGGTGGCCCTGTCCCTGTTAGGGTGGCCACATCCCCATGGGGGTGGCCCTGTCCCCAAGGGGGTGGCCCTGTCCCCATGTCCCTGTTCCCATTTCCCTGTCCCATGGAGGTGTCCCTCTCCCCAGGGGGGTGTCCCCATGTCCCTGTCCCCAGGGTGGTGTCCTTGTCCCCATGGGGGTGTCCCTGTCCTCAGGGGGTGTCCCTGTCCCCAAGGGGGTGTCCCTGTCCCCAGGGGGGTGTCCCCATGTCCCCATGTCCCTGTCCCCATGGGGTGTCCCTGTCCCCAGGGTGGTGTCCTTGTCCCCAAGGGGGTGTCCTTGTCCCCATGTCCCTGTCCCCAAGGGGGTGTCCCTGTCCCCAGGGGTGTGTCCCATGGGGGTGTCCCTATCCCCAGAGGGGTGTCCCTGTGTCCCCATGTCCCTGTCCCCATGGGGTGTCCCTGTCCCCAAGGGGGTGTGTCCCATGGGGGTGTCCCTGTCCCCAGGGGGGTGTCCCTGTCCCCAGGGTGGTGTCCTTGTCCCCAAGGGGGTGTCCCTGTCCCCATGTCCCTGTCCCCAAGGGGGTGTCCCTGTCCCCAGGGGGTGTCCCCATGTCCCTGTCCCCATGTCCCTGTCCCCAGGGTGGTGTCCCTGTCCCCAAGGGGGTGTCCCTGTCCCCATGGGGGTGTCCCTGTCCCCATGTCCCTGTCCCCAGGGGGTGTCCCTGTCCCCAGGGGGTGTCCCCATGTCCCTGTCCCCATGTCCCTGTCCCCATGGGGGTGTCCCTGTCCCCAGGGGGTGTCCCCATGTCCCCATGTCCCTGTCCCCATTTCCCTGTCCCCAAAGGGGTGTCCCTGTCCCCATGGGGGTGTCCCCATGTCCCTGTCCCAGGGGGGTGTCCCTGTCCCAGGGTGGTGTCCTTGTCCCCAAGGGAGTGTCCCTGTCCCCATGTCCCTGTCCCCAACGGGGTGTCCCTGTCCCCAGGGGGTGTCCCCATGTCCCTGTCCCCAGGGTGGTGTCCCTGTCCCCAGGGGGTGTCCCTGTCCCCATGTCCCTGTCCCCAAGGGGGTGTCCCTCTCCCCAGGGGGGTGTCCCCATGTCCCTGTCCCCAAGGGGGTGTCCCTGTCCCCAAGGGGGTGTCCCTGTCCCCATGTCCCCATGTCCCTGTCCCCAGGGAGGTGTCCCTGTCCCCAGGGGTGTGTCCCATGGGGGTGTCCCTGTCCTCAGGGGGGTGTCCCTGTGTCCCCATGTCCCTGTCCCCATGGGGTGTCCCTGTCCCCAAGGGGGTGTGTCCCATGGGGGTGTCCCTGTCCCCAGGGGGGTGTCCCTGTCCCCAGGCCATGTCCCTGTCCCCATGTCCCCATGTCCCTGTCCCCAAGGGGGTGTCCCTGTCCCCAGGGGGGTGTCCCTGTCCCCATTTCCCTGTCCCCAAGGGGGTGTCCCTGTCCCCAGGGGGTGTCCCCATGTCCCCATGTCCCTGTCACCAGGGTGTCCCCAAGGGGGTGTCCCTGTCCCCAAGGGGGTGTGTCCCATGGGGGTGTCCCTGTCCCCAGGGGGGTGTCCCTGTCCCCAGGGGGTGTCCCCATGTCCCCATGTCCCCATGTCCCCATGTCCCCCCTGTCCCCCCGCTGTCCCCAGGTTACTCTTCTGCTGCTGGTTCCCGTGGATGCTCCGGGCCGAGATGCAGTCCTAACCCCCCCCCCTCCCCTCCCCTCCCCTCCCCCACCCCGCCGCCCCCGCCGCCCCTCCCCCACCCAGTGCCTTGGTGCCCCTCCCCCACCCGGGGGGACGTGATGTGACCCCTCCCCCCCATCCCATCCCCTCCCCCTTGTCCCGGGCTCTTCATTCCGGAACCTTCTGCACTGGGTGGGGGGGGCGGGTGGGGGAGGGGGGGACGTTCGGGCATGGCCCCCAACACCCCCCTCCCCCCCTCCCCCCCCCCCCCCCCCCCCCACGATTTTGGGGCCAAATCTGCTGATAACAGTCATGGGGGAGGGGTCAGACCCCCCCAAACCCCGATTTTGGGGGGGTTCACTCTGAGAACAGCGATGGGGGAGGGGTCAGACCCCCCCCCCAAACCCGGATTTTGGGGGGTTCACTCTGAGAACAGCGATGGGGGAGGGGTCAGACCCCCTCAAAGCCCCCCCAAATCCGAATTTTGGGGCCAAATCTGCTGAAAACAGCGATGAGGGAGGGGTCAGACTCCAATTTTGGGGGGTGTTCCCTCTGATAACAGCGATGGGGGAGGGGTCAGACCCCCCCCAAACCCGGATTTTGGGGTGTGCACTCAGAACAGCGATGGGGGAGGGGTCAGACCCCCCCCCAAATCTCCCCAAACCCGAATTTTGGGGCCAAATCTGCTGAAAACAGCGATGGGGGAGGGGTCAGACCCCCCCCAAACCCCGATTTTGGGGGGTTCCCTCTGAGAACAGCGATGGGGGAGGGGTCAGGACCCCCCCAAACTCCGATTTTGGGGCCAAATCTCCTGATAACAGCGATGGGGGAGGGGTCAGGACCCCCCCCAAACCCCCCCAACCCCCCCCAAACCCCGATTTTGGGGCCAAATCTGCTGATAACAGCAATGGGGATAAGTGACCACAGCCCCCTCCCCTCCCCCCCGGGACCCCCACCCAAAATTTGGGGGTGTTCACTCTGGAACCTATTAATTAATTAATTAATTAATTGGGGGGGGGTGAGGCCACGCCCCTTCCCGGAATATTTTTGGGGACCAAATCCCAATTTTTTTTTATTATTTTTTCTTTTTGGGGGGGTGGGGGGGCGCTCCCTCTGGAATCATCCGTTAATTAATTAATTAATTAATTGGGGGGGAAGGGGGGGGGGGCTGTGTTCGAGGCCACGCCCCTTCCCGGAATATTTTTGGGGATCCCCCAAATCCCGCTTGTTCCCTTCTGGATCCTCCCATCCCCCTCCCCCCCCCCCCAAAAAAAAACCCAGGCCCCGAAGTGGGGGGAGGGGTCCCAGAGGGTCCCCCTGCCCCTCCCCCCCCCCGCAGTAGCAATAACGCCCCCTCCCCCCCCCCCCGCGCTCGTGTCAGTGGCTTTAATGTCCCCAAATTGCCCCAAATTGCCCCAAATTTCCCCTCCCCCCCCCCGCTGCCGCATGGGCCCCCCCCCGGAGCCGCTTCTGCCACCAATAAAATCCTTTGTACCGCCCGCGGCGCCCCAAAAACGGGGAGGGGGACCCCAAAAATGGGGAGGGGGGACCTGAAAATGGGGAGGGGGGACCTGAAAATGGGGAGGGGACCCCAAAAATGGGGAGGGGATCCTAAAAATGGGGAGGGAAGCCCGAAAATTAGGAGGGGACCCTAAAATGCGGAGGGGACCCCAAAAATGGGGAGGGGGACCCCAAAAAGGGGGAGGGGGGCCTGAAAATGGGGAGGGGAGCCCAAAATGGGGAGGGGAGCCCAAAAATTGGGAGGGGGGCCCTAAAAATGGGGAGGGGGGGCCGAAAATGAGGAGGGGACCCCAAAATGGGGAGAGGACCCCAAAAATGGGGAGGGGACCCCAAAATGGGGAGAGGACCCCAAAAATGGGGAGGGGACCCCGAAAATGAGGAGGGGACCCCAAAATGGGGAGGGGACCCTAAAAAGGGCGACGGGACCCCAGAAATGGGGAGTGGCACCCCAAAATCGGGAGGGGACCCCAAAATTTGGCGGTGGGGGGGGGGTGGGGCCAAAACGTGGGACGCCAAAATTTGGGGGGGAGGAAGGGGGGGGGGGGACACGGAGGGATCCCAAATCTGGGGGGGGGGGGGGGGGGACCCCAAAAAACTCCCCCAGCGCCGCCATCGCTGTCCCGGCGCGCGCTGATGACGTCACACGCACGGCTCGCTGGCCACGCCTCCTTAATCTACATATTCTCCGCATAATGCCGCCCCATTGGGCGGGCCCAGCTGTCAGTCATCGCCTTGGCCACGCCCCCAGCGCTGACCACGCCCCCTCCCCGGAGGCCGCGCGCGGTTCCTGCTGTCACTCATGGCCTTGGCCACGCCCCCCCGCGTTGACCACGCCCCTCCCCGGAGGCCGCGCGCCGTTCCTGCTGTCACTCATGGCCTTGGCCACGCCCCCCCCGCGTTGACCACGCCCCCTCCCGCCCGTTATCGCTTCCAGGCCACGCCCCCTTCCCGGCCACGCCCAGGGCGCGTCCCTTATCAGCTCCAGGCCACGCCCCCGCTGTCGGTCTCGGTCCCGGTCCCGCCCCGGGTGGGTCCCGGACGTGGCCCCGCCCCTTTCCCCGTTCCGCTCCCGAACTCGGTCCCGAACCGGCGCCGCTCCCGCAGGTACCGAACCCCCCCCCCCACCCCCTCCCGGACCCTCCCGGATCCTCCCGGACCCTCCCGGGACTCCCCCGGTCCTTCCCTCCCCCAACTCCCGAACCTCTCCGTGACTCAGCGCCGGCCCCGCCCCATTCCCGGAAATCCGCGCCCCGAACCGGGACCGGAGCGGGACCCCCACCCCGGGAGGGGTCCCGAGAGGGTCTGGGGGGGGGTCCTGGGAGGGTCAGGGGGGGTCCGGAGAACCCCCCCGCGTCCCCGGTGTCGCCTAACGGTGCTGTCTCGTTCTCTTCCAGCCGCTCCCAGTGCTCCCAGTAACGCCCCGGTGCCCTCCCAGTGCTTCCAGTAACGCCTCGGTGCCTCCCCGGTGTGCTCCCCGTACCCCTCCAGTGCTCTCCCAGCGCTCCCAGTACCCCCCCCCCCGTGCTCTCCCAGCGCTCCCAGTAACCCCCCCCCAGCGCTCCCAGTAACTCCCAGTTCGGCACCATGTTCCTGGTGAAAGGGTTACTGGGGGGCGGCGGGGGCGGCGGGGGCGGCGGGGGCCTCCCCGGGGGGCATCGGCTCCGTCCTGGGGGGGCTCCTGAGCGGCGGAGGGGGCGGCGGGGGCGGCGCCGGGGGGGCCATGGGGGTCCTGGGGGGCGTCATCAGCGCCATCAGGTGAGGGGACACTGGGGGGACACGGGGTTGGGGGGACATTGGGGACACTGGGGACACTGGGGGGACACGGGGTTGGGGGGACAATGGGGACACTGGGGGGGACACTAGGGACACGGGGTTGGGGGTCCTGGGGGATCCTGGGGGACGTCATCAGCGCCATCGGGTGAGGGGACACTGGGGATACTGGGGGGGACAATGGGGACACTGGGGGGACACGGGGCTGGGGGGACATTGGGGACACTGGGGGGGACATTGGGGACACGGGGTTGGGGGTCCTGGGGGGTCCTGGGGAACGTCATCAGCGCCATCGGGTGAGGGGACACTGGGGATACTGGGGGGGACACTGGGGACACTGGGGGGACACGGGGCTGGGGGGACATTGGGGACACTGGGGAGGACATTGGGGACACGGGGTTGGGGGTCCTGGGGGGTCCTGGGGGGCGTCGTCAGTGCCATCGGGTGAGGGGACACTGGAGATACTGGGGGGGACATTGGGGACACTGGGGGGACACGGGGTTGGGGGGACATTGGGGACACTGGGGGGGGACACTGGGGACAGGGGGTTGGGAGTCCTGGGGGGTCCTGGGGGGCGTCGTCAGCGCCATCGGGTGAGGGGACACTGGGGATAGTGGGGCGACATTGGGGGACACTGGGCTGGGGGGACATTGGGGACACTGGGGGGACACTGGGGACACTGGGGGGACACGGGGTTGGGGGGACATTGGGGACACTGGGGGGGACATTTGGGGGACAGTGGGGGGGACATGGGGCTGGGGGGACACTGGGGACACTGGGGACACGGGGGGACACTGGGGACACTGGGGGGACACGGGGTTGGGGGGACAATGGGGACACTGGGGGGACATTGGGGACACGGGGTTGGGGGTCCTGGGGGGTCCTGGGGGGCGTCGTCAGCGCCATCGGGTGAGGGGACACTGGGGATACTGGGGGGGACATTGGGGACACTGGGGGGACACGGGGCTGGGGGGACATTGGGGACACTGGGGACACTGGGGGGACACGGGGTTGGGGGGACAATGGGGACACGGGGGGACACTGGGGACAGGGGGTTGGGGGTCCTGGGGGGTCCTGGGGGGCGTCGTCAGCGCCATCGGGTGAGGGGACACTGGGGGGGACACTGGGGGGACATTGGGGGGACACGGGACACTGGGGACACTGGGGGGACACGGGGCTGGGGGGACATTGGGGACACTGGGGGGGGACACTGGGGACAGGGGGTTGGGGGTCCTGGGGGGTCCTGGGGGGCGTCGTCAGCGCCATCGGGTGAGGGGACACTGGGGGGGACACTGGGGGGACACTGGGGGGACACGGGACACTGGGGACACTGGGGGGACACTGGGGGGACACGGGGCTGGGGGGACATTGGGGACACTGGGGGGGACACTGGGGACAGGGGGTTGGGGGTCCTGGGGGGTCCTGGGGGACGTCATCAGCGCCATCGGGTGAGGGGACACTGGGGATAGTGGGGGGGACAATGGGGACACTGGGGGGACACGGGGCTGGGGGGACATTGGGGACACTGGGGAGGACATTGGGGACACGGGGTTGGGGGGACATTGGGGACACTGGGGGGGACATTTGGGGGACAGTGGGGGGGACATGGGGCTGGGGGGACACTGGGGACATTGGGGACACTGGGGGGGGACATTGGGGGACACGGGGTTGGGGGGACATTGGGGACACTGGGGGGACACTGGGGGGACACTGGGGGGGACATTGGGGGGACACGGGGTTGGGGGTCCTGGGGGGCATCGTCAGCACCATCGGGTGAGGGGACACTGGGGACACTGGGGGGGACATTGGGGACACTGGGGGGACATTGGGGACACGGTGTTGGGGGTCCTGGGGGGTCCTGGGGGGCGTTGTCAGCGCCATTGGGTGAGGGGACATTGGGGACACTTGGGGGGACACTGGGGGGACACTAGGGGGACACGGGGCTGGGGGGACACTGGGGGACACTGGAGGGACACTGGGGACATTGGGGGGGACACGGGGTTGGGGGTCTGGGGGGGTCCTGGGTGGCGTCGCCAGCGCCATTGGGTGAGGGGACATTGGGGGGGACACTGGGGGGGACAGGGGACACTGGGGGGACACTGGGGGGGACATTGGGGGGACACGGAGTTGGGGGGTCCTCGGGGGCGTCATCAGCGCCATCGGGTGAGGGGACACTGGGGATACTGGGGGGGACATTGGGGACACTGGGGGGGACATTGGGGACACGGGGTTGGGGGTCTGGGGGGGTCCTGGGTGGCATCATCAGCGCCATCGGGTGAGGGGGCATTGGGGGGGCAGTGTGTGACACCCTGGCCCGGGAGGTGACATTTTGGGGCAGGAGGTGACATTTTGGGGCGGGAGGTGACACCTCTGTCCCCCCCCCCGCAGCGAAGCCGCCGCCCACTACAACCCCGAGCCCCCCGTAAGTGACCCCCACCCCCCTTCCCCCCGCTCCTTGGGGACCCTCCGGGAGGGGAGGGGGAGGAGGGGGTGTCCCTTGTGTCCCCTCCCCCTCCCCCCATCAGATTTGGGGTCCCCTGACCCCCCCCCCGTGTCCCCCCCCAGCCCCCCCGCGCCCACATCTCCACGGTCGATGCCAACGAGAGCGAGGAGGTTCGGCAGTTCCGGCGCCTCTTCACCCAACTGGCCGGGGAGGTGCGCGACCCCCCCGGGAACCCCCCCGGGACCACCCCCCCGCCACCCATCGGAACCCCCCCCGGGATCCACCGGGAACCCCCCCGGGATCCCCCCGACCCATCGGAACCCCCCCGGGAACCCGCCCCCGGGATCCCCCCAAATCCCTCCCGGGATTCCCCCCGAGCCCTCGGAATCCCCCCGGGAACCCCTCCGCGACCCATCGGAACCCCCCCGGGATCCCCCCGAGTCATCGGAACCCCCCCGGGACCACCCCCCAGGAGCCCCCCCGGGAACCCCCCGACCCATCGGAACCCCCCCGGGATCCCCCGGGAACGCCCCCGGGAACCCCCCGAGCCATCGGAACCCCCCCGGGAACCACCCCGAGATCCCCCCGAGCCATCGGAACCCCCCCAAATCCCTCCCGGGATCCCTCCGAGCCATCGGAACCCCCCCGGGATCCCCCCAAATCCCTCCCGGGATCCCCCCGAGCCATCGGAACCCCCCCGGGATCCCCCCAAATCCCTCCCGGGATCCCTCCGAGCCATCGGAATCCCCCCGGATCCCCCCAAATCCCCCCCCGGCATCCCCCCGACCCATCAGAACCCCCCCGGGAACCCCCCCGGGATCCCCCCGATCCATCGGAACCCCCCCGGGAACCCCCCCGGGATCCCCCCGATCCATCGGAACCCCCCCGGGAACCCCCCTGCGACCCATCGGAACCCCCCCGGATCCCCCCAAATCCCCCTCGGGATCCCTCCGAGCCATCGGAACCCCCCCGGATCCCCCCAAATCCCCCCCCGGCATCCCCCCGACCCATCGGAACCCCCCCGGGATCCCCCCAAATCCCTCCCGGGATCCCCCCGAGCCCTCGGAATCCCCCCGGGATCCCCCCAAATCCCACCCGGGATCCCCCCGAGCCATCGGAACCCCCCCGGATCCCCCCAAATCTCCCCCCGGGATCTCCCCGATCCATCGGAACCCCCCCGGGAACCCCCCCGGGATCCCCCCGACCCATCGGAACCCCCCCGGGATCCCTCCGAGCCATCGGAACCCCCCCGGGAACCCCCCCGGGACCACCCCCCCGCCACCCATCGGAACCCCCCCGGGATCCACCGGGAACCCCCCCGGGATCCCCCCGACCCATCGGAACCCCCCCGGGATCCCTCCGAGCCATCGGAACCCCCCCCGGGAACCCCCCCCGGGATCCCCCCAAATCCCCCCCGGGATCCCCCCGAGCCCTCGGAACCCCTCCGGGATCCCCCCAAATCCCTCCTGGCATCCCCCCCCCGACCCCCCCCGAGCCCCCTTGGGATCCCCCGGGATCAGGATTTGGGGTTTCCCAGGATCTGGGGGTTTCCCCAAGGTTTGGGATCAGGATTTTGGGGTTCCCCCAGGATTTTGGGATCAGGATTTGGGGGTTCCCCCAGGATTTTGGGATCAGGATTTGGGGCTTCCCCCAATTTTGGGATCAGGATTTTGGGGTTCCCCCAGGATTTTGGGATCAGGATTTTGGGGTTCCCCCAGGATTTTGGGGTCAGGATTTGGGGCTTCCCCCAATTTTGGGATCAGGATTTTGGGGTCCCCCCAGACTTTGAGAGGGGTCAGGATTTGGGGGTTCCCCCAGGATTTGCGATCAGGATTTTGGGGTTCCCCCAGGATTTGCGATCAGGATTGGGGGATTCCCCCAGGATTTTGGGGTCAGGATTTGGGGCTTCCCCCAATTTTGGGATCAGGATTTTGGGGTCCCCCCAGACTTTGAGAGGGGTCAGGATTTGGGGGTTCCCCCAGGATTTGCGATCAGGATTTGGGGATTCCCCCAGGATTTTGGGATCGGGATTTCGGGGTCCCCCACAGACTTTAGGGTGGTCGGGATGAGGAGGAAGAGGGGGTATCAGGATTTTGGGGGTCCCCAGCCCCCCCTGACCCCCCCATTTTCCCCCCCCCAGGACATGGAGGTGAGCCCCACCGAGCTCATGAACATCCTCAACCGCGTCGTCACCCGCCGTGAGTGCCCCCCAAAAACGGGGTTTGGGGGGCGAATTTTGGGGTGCCTGGAACCCCGGGGGGGGTCCAAGAGTTGGGGTCCCCCCCCAAAATCCCCCTGTGACCCCTCCACCCCCTCCCCCCCCAGATCCCGACCTGAAGACGGACGGATTCGGGCTGGACACGTGCCGGAGCATGGTGGCCGTCATGGACGTATCCCGGGATTTTGGGGGGATTTTGGGGGGATTTGGGGGGGTTTTGGGGGGTTTTGGGGTGCGGGGAAATTTGGGGAGGGGGTCCTCGTTGCTTTCCCAAAATATCTTTGACGAGACCCCCCCTCCCAGAGCGACACCACCGGGAAATTGGGGTTTGAGGAGTTCAAGTACCTCTGGAACAACATCAAGAAGTGGCAGGTGGGGGACCCCAAAATTGGGGGGAGGACCCCAAAATTTGGGTGGGTGGGTCCTGAAATGGGTGGGGAATCCCAGAAATCAGCGGGGGAGGCTGAAGTTGAACGGGATCCCAAAATTGGGGTGCTTGGGATAAAGGGAGACCCCAAAATGGAGGGGGAAGGCAAAATTTGGGGTGGGGGGGGTCCCAAAATGAAAGAGACCCCAAAATCGGGGAGAGCTCAGAATGGGGGTGAGGGGGCACCCCAAAAATCGGGATGGGAGCCCCAAAATCAGGGGCGGGGTCACTTAGAATTGGGGAAGACTCCAAAATTAGAGCGAGACCCCTAAAACCTGGGACCCCCTCCCAAATTCGAGGGAGGAGCCCCAAAAATCAGGGCCACCCCAAAATCGAGGGGGGAATCCCAAAACCGGGGCTGTGACCCCAAAATCGCCCCTTTAAATTCCGCCCATCCTAAAAAAAATGAGTCGGGGGGTGGGGGTCATAGAAAACCTCCTCAAGCCCCCCCCCCCAAAATTTTTGGGGGCGGTGGATGACCCCAAAATTTGGAATTAAGGATTAAAAAATCCCTTAAATGGGGGCGGGGGGCGGATTTTTGGGGTTTGGGAGGGTGCCCAAATTTTGGGGTGGGGGTGGGGGGGATTTGGGGGTACAGGATCCCTCCTGGGACCCCCCAAATTTGGTGTCCCCCCCCCCCCCAAAATCCTCCAGTGTGTGTACAAACAATTCGACACCGATCGCTCGGGGACCATCGGGCCCCAGGAGCTGCCGGGAGCCTTCGAGGCCGCAGGTTTGGGGCATTTTGGGGCATTTTGGGGTATTTTGGGGGGGTTCCTGGGGGTTTTTGGGGGTGCGGGTATTTGGGGGGTGGGGGAAGGGTTTGGGGTGAAGGGTGAAGTTATCTCCGGTGGACCCCAAAATGGTCGGGGATTGCCAAAAGCAGCCCTGGGGTGACCCTAAAATCATCCTGGGGTGGCCCCAAAATCCTCCAGGGACGCCCTAAATTCCTCTGGGGTGACCCCAAATCCTCCAGGGACCCCCTAAATCAGCCTGGGGACCCCCTAAATCCCCCCAGGAGTGACCCCAAACTTGTCAGGGACCCCCAAAATCCTCCTGGGGACCCCCTAAATCCTCCTGGGATGACCCCAAACCCTCCAGGGACCCCCTAAATCCTCCTGGGGACCCCCTAAATCCCTCTGGGGTGACCCCAAACTTGTTAGAGACCCCCTAAATCATCCTGGGGACCCCCTAAATCCCCCCGGGAGTGACCCCAAACCCTCCAGGGACCCCCAAAATCCTCCTGGGGACCCCTAAATCCTCCTGGGATGACCCCAAACCCTCCAGGGATCCCCTAAATCCTCCTGGGATGACCCCAAACCCTCCAGGGACCCCCAAAATCATCCTGGGGACCCCCTAAATCCCCCCGGGAGTGACCCCAAACCCTCCAGGGATCCCCTAAATCCTCCTGGGATGACCCCAAACCCTCCAGGGACCCCCTAAATCCTCCTGGAGACCCCTAAATCCTCCTGGGATGACCCCAAACCCTCCAGGGATCCCCTAAATCCTCCTGGGATGACCCCAAACCCTCCAGGGACCCCCAAAATCCTCCTGGGATGACCCCAAACCCTCCAGGGACCCCCTAAATCCTCCTGGGGACCCCCAAAATCCCCCCGGGATGACCCCAAACCCTCCAGGGACCCCCAAAATCCTCCTGGGATGACCCCAAACCCTCCAGGGATCCCCTAAATCCTCCTGGGGTGACCCCAAACCCTCCAGGGATCCCCTAAATCCTCCTGGGGTGACCCCAAACCCTCCAGGGAACCCCAGAATCCTCCTGGGGACCCCCGAAATCCCTCTGGGGTGACCCCAAATCCTCCAGGGACACCCTAAATCCCTCCAGGGTGATCCCAAACCCTCCAGGGACCCCCTAAATCCTCCTGGGGACCCCTAAATCCCTCTGGGGTGACCCCAAATCCTCCAGGGACCCCCAGAATCCTCCTGGGGACCCCCTAAATCCCCCCGGGAGTGACCCCAAACCCTCCAGGGACCCCCTAAATCATCCTGGGGACCCCCTAAATCCCTCTGGGGTGACCCCAAATCCTCCAGGGATCCCCTAAATCCCTCTGGGGTGACCCCAAACCCTCCAGGGACCCCCTAAATCCTCCTGGGGTGACCCCCAAACCCTCCAGGGACCCCCAAAATCCTCCTGGGGACCCCCTAAATCCTCCTGGGGACCCCCTAAATCCCTCTGGGGTGACCCCAAACTTGTTAGGGACCCCCTAAATCATCCTGGGGACCCCCTAAATCCCCCCGGGAGTGACCCCAAACCCTCCAGGGACCCCCAAAATCCTCCTGGGGACCCCCTAAATCTTCCTGGGGTGACCCCAAACCCTCCAGGGACCCCCAAAATCCTCCTGGGGACCCTCTAAATCCCCCCAGGAGTGATCCCAAACCCTCCAGGGACCCCCAAAATCCTCCTGGGGACCCCCTAAATCGCTCTGGGGTGACCCCAAACCCTCCAGGGACCCCCAAAATCCCCCTGGGGTAACCCCAAACCCTCCAGGGATCCCCTAAATCGCTCTGGGATGACCCCAAACCCTTCAGGGATCCCCAAAATCCCCCTGGGCTGACCCCAAACCCTCCAGGGACCCCCTAAATCTCCCCAGAGACCCCCCCAAAATCCCCCTGAGGTCACCCCAAACCCTCCGGGAAGTCCCAAAATCCCCTCAGGGTTTGGGGTTTTGGGGAGTTTGGGGAGGGGCGGGTGGTGGTTATTTGGGATTTTGGGGGGAATTTGGGCGAGTTTGGGATATTGGGGGGCATTTGGGGGCTATTTTGGGGAGGGGGGGGGTTTGAAGGCATTTTTTGGGGGGGGGGTCAAAGGTCACATGTGCCCCCCCCAGGATTCCGGCTGCCCCCCCCACTTTGGGGGGTTTTGGGGCGTCGTTACGGGGACGAGGGGGGGAACCTGGACTTCGACAACTTCATCAGCTGCCTCGTGCGCCTCGACGCCATGTTCCGTACGGGAGGCCGGGATTTTGGGGGGGAAAACCCTAAAATCGGGGGTGGGATCCCCAAATCGGGGGAGAAATCCTGAAATCCGCAAGGGGAAATCCTAAAATGTGGGGGGGATCCTGAAATCTCGGGGGGGAATCCTAAAATTGGAGGGGAATCCTAAAGTTGGAGGGGGAATCCTAAAGTTGGGGGGGAAATCCTAAAACCGAGGGGGGAATCCTAAAATCTGGGGGGAATCCTAAAATTGGGGGGGGAAATCCTAAAATTGGGGGGGAATCGAGAAAACTGGGGGAAATTCCTGAAATCGGGGGGGGGGAATCCTAAAATTGGAGGGGAAATCCCAAAATCTTGGGGGAAACGCTAAAATTGGAGGGGAAATCCTAAAACCGAGGGGGGAAATCCCGAAATTGGGGGGGAAATCCTGAAATTGGGGGGGAAATCCTAAAATCTGGGGGGAAATCCCAAAATCTGGGGGGAATCCTAAAATTGGGGGGGAAATCCTAAAGTTGGGGGGGAAATCCTAAAACTGAGGGGGGAAATCCCGAAATTGGGGGGGAAATCCCAAAATGGGGGGGAAATCCTAAAACCGAGGAGGGAAATCCCAAAATTGGGGGTGGAATCCCAAAATCGGAGGGGGAATTCCTGAAACCGGGGGGGGGAATCCTAAAATTGGTGGGGAAATCCTAAAACCGAGGGGGAAATCCCAAAATCT
>NW_027183820.1:0-56271 GCF_041296385.1 Aphelocoma coerulescens | reverse complement strand
TCTTTCCTTCTTTGCTTTCCTGCTTTCTTGCTTTCATTTTTATATCTTTTGCTTTCTGTTTCTATTTCTTGTTGCTTGCTTTTTCTTCCTTTTCTTTTTTCTTGTCCTTTTCCTTTTTCTTGTTGGTTTCACATTCATCTGTTAACTTCCCAATCATTTTGCTACCAAAAAGGAAACCACTCAGTCCATCCCTTAAACACAGCATAGGAATCGGTGTAGATACAGACAGGAGAAGTATTCTGTGCCTCACGTTGGAAAACACTCCAAACAGCTCTCAGCTCGCCAGCTTGGGCGCTGCCTTCCCCTCTGTGATAATTCCTTCACCTGAGGAGGTGTACCTTTTTTCAGCATCTTTGAAGCCACAGGAGTAAAAACCTACAGGCCTCGTCGGACCCTCAGGACCCCGCTGCCATATGTGTACTGACAGCCCTGAGGAGGCAAATCCCCATTCCACCTGGAAAGGATCTGTAGGGTGAATAGGGCCCAGGGCTTGGTGAGCTGTTGCTTCAAAAACCAACAATTGCAATGCTTCTTCTTGAGAAGCACTCCATTCCCATTTTACCCTTTTCTCAACAAGTTATAAAGAGGTCTGGCAATTATGGAAAAATCTGAGATGTATTTTCTCCAGAACACTAATAATCCTAAAGCATGTTGGAGATCTTTTTTGGATTCGGGCATTTTAATCTGATCTAAAGAGGTTAGGGTATCGGGTGGGATACATGTCATACCTCCTTTCCACCAAATTCCCCAAAATTTCACTTCATGTGAAGGGTTTTGGATTTTTTTGGAGGGAATTTGCAAATCAAGGCTTTCTAAGTGGGAGATTATTTTCTGTTTGGTATCTCTCACTCCTTCTATTTCATCTCCCACAAGGATATCATCAATGTATTGATAAACAGCCACATTGTCAGCTTTGGGTATTTTTTCTGACTCTTGGGCTGAAGCGTGATGAGCCAGGGTGGGGGAATGTTTGTACCCTTGGGGAAGCCTAGTGAAAGTGTATTGCTGTCCTTCCCATGTGAAAGCAGAACGGTCCATATCTTCTGGCTGTAAAGGTATCATAAAAAACATGTCTTGGACATCTATAGGTGCCATGATTGAATGAGCCTTTTCTTGAATCAATGTTATGATTTCTGCCAGATTTGGGACGGCTGCTGTAAGAGGGTCTGCGTTGGCATTTAGCCTGCGAAAATCTATTGTCAGCCTCCACTTCCCATTAGGCTTTCGTACTGGCCACACCAGAGAATTGAAAGGAGAATGAGTATGAACTATTCCTCCTTGTTCTCGCAGCTCCTGTATCACTGGCTTGATACCCTCTTTGGCACCCAGGGGAGGGGGTATTGTTTCACATCAGTTACTTTGCTGAATGGTAGGGAGGGCTTTGCTTTAGGGCTTTGCCACCAATGGGGAGCCGCGGGACGGGCGGGGCTCGGCGGGGATTGAGCGGGGCCGCGGGGCGGGGGCGGGGCCCGGAGGGGCCGGGGCCGCTGAGGGGCCGCGGGTGCGGCAGAGCGGGAGCGGCGGCGGCGGGGCGGGCGCGGGCAGCGGGCTGCGGTGGGGGAGTGACCCCCGGCGAGGGAGTGACCGAGCCCCGGCGGGGGACTGACAGAGCCCCGGTGAGGGAGTGACCGGCCCCCGGCGGGGGACTGACAGAGCCCCGGGGAGGAGCGGCCCCGGGCGTGTGGGTGGGTGCGTTCCTTCCTTGCCGGGGGTGGGATCGGGCCTGGAAGGAAGCCAGCCGCGTGGGCAAAGGAGAGCGGCGAGCCGCCTTCCCGTCACATGGCTTCTGCAAAGAAGCCTAGGGACTACTAGAGGGAGTGGCCTTTGATCAAATCGTCATAGTGCAAATGTCCCGGTGATAAGATCCAACCCCACCTAGGTCGAATCCTCACTTATTGTGAGAGAACTTCTTTTGGTGTTGTGAAAATTTTCTCTCAGCCAAGCTGGTGGGGGGGGGGTTTGAAACTTTGTCTCTACATGGTCTGATTGCATTCTAGTTTTATATATAACAGCACGAATTACATACTTTATTTATAACACCAATGTCCTTCTTGGCCACCTGGGCACACCTGGGCTCGTGTTCAGCAGCTCTTGGCCAGCACCCCCAGGTGTTTTTCTGCGGGGCCATTGGAAATTGCACAGAACGGTCAGTGCAATGTGGGGAGTTTAGTAACAACTGCAGGCAGCCCAATCGGATTTAGGGACTCTGTGGCCGCTTTGCTAACAAGTCAAGGCGGCCCAGTTCCCCTGAAGGGCTCTGTGGCCGCCTAAAGTAACCAGCCCGTAGCGCTGCAGGGGGATGTTGTGAGCCAAGTGCAGGTGTAAACGATGTCCTTGGACACCGATTCCCGCTCTTGCAGAACGTTTGGGTTTCTGCAGCGATCCCTCCTGCCCGGCCGTGCTGGCGGCGCAGCCCCGGAGGAGCGGCCGCTCCGCGAGGGCCCCGCGGCCGCCGCTCCCCAGGGCCCGGCCGAGCGCTCGGCGCGCGCAGAGGGACAGGGGGCGGAGCCTGCGCCGCTCGCGCCGCTCGGGCCGCGGGCGCAGCGCGCGCCACCAATGGGGAGCCGCGGGACGGGCGGGGCTCGGCGGGGATTGAGCGGGGCCGCGGGGCGGGGGCGGGGCCCGGAGGGGCCGGGGCCGCTGAGGGGCCGCGGGTGCGGCAGAGCGGGAGCGGCGGCGGCGGGGCGGGCGCGGGCAGCGGGCTGCGGTGGGGGAGTGACCCCCGGCGAGGGAGTGACCGAGCCCCGGCGGGGGACTGACAGAGCCCCGGTGAGGGAGTGACCGGCCCCCGGCGGGGGACTGACAGAGCCCCGGGGAGGAGCGGCCCCGGGCGTGTGGGTGGGTGCGTTCCTTCCTTGCCGGGGGTGGGATCGGGCCTGGAAGGAAGCCAGCCGCGTGGGCAAAGGAGAGCGGCGAGCCGCCTTCCCGTCACATGGCTTCTGCAAAGAAGCCTAGGGACTACTAGAGGGAGTGGCCTTCAAATGAGACAGTGGGGATTGGGATGACAGATTAACGTTGTTTTTTCGCTGTTGGGGTGGTCAGGCGTTGGCACAGGTTGCCCAGGGAGGTGGTGGTTGCAGAGGGTACGGTCAGGCTCAGTCAATGTGCAGAGAATGGATCAGGGTGGCGGCCATGAGGGAAGTCAGTGCGTAGTTCAGACTATAGGATGGTGATCTTTACCGTAAGAAGTGTTTGATCATGTGATTGATGGAGGCAGACAAAGAGGTTTAATCAAATTAGAGAATTTATTAATTACAGCAAGCAAGGCATAAGCAAAATCAGCGCTGGGCGACAGGGGAGTCCCCGCTCCACCGAATTGCCGCAGGGGTTTGCAAATTTCAGTCCTTCTTTTATGCAGGATCGTTTCCTGTTAACTCTTCTTTAAGGGAGTACTCTGCGCATGTGTGAACTTGTTGCTAGGGGGTCGTTTTTTGCCTTCTGGTGGTCGATGGCTGAAGGCTAGTAGTCTTCTTCAAGTGCCCTCTGGGTGACCTTTTCCATATTTGGTCAGTTAGTATCCCCTGCTTTTCTTCCTGGAGCTTAAACAATAGTACACTTACAGCACTTACAACCTTTACATATAGATTTGTTAAGACATTTCCTGTTATGTACATTGTGGCCTGTGTCAGCTCTTTTCAATGAACAAAATACCCTCATTTATTACAATCCCCCCTTTTTCTCTTGTTCATTTTTGTTCATTGAATCTTTTTAGCTCCTGTTTAGCTAATTCTAACATTTCTTCTTCATGATTTTCTGATATCTGCTGGTATTTAGCCCTAAGGAGCATTAAATGTGCTACTTCTAAGCGCCCTTTTACTATGGAGATCAACTTATTAAGTATACACGGCCCAAATGTGAGTCCTAGGACTAACAGAATTAGAGGCCCTGCGATGGTAGATAACAAAGTGGTTAACCAGGGTGAATGGTTAAACCAGGATTCATACCAGCTCTGTTGTGCCTCTCTTTCTCTTTTCCGTTGTTCTAGCCGTTTTCTTAGTTCAGTCATGGTGTCTATCACTACCCCAGTGTGGTCTGCGTAGACACAGCATTCTTCTTTGAGTGCTACACACAGTCCTCCCTGCTGAAGGAATAATAAGTCTAAACCCCTCCTATTTTGTAGGACTACTTCTGATAGAGATCTTACTGATTTTACTAGGCCATCAATTGCTTGTTCTATTCGGCTTAGATCTTCATCTACTGAGACCCTTAGTGCTCTTAACTCTTTTTGCTGGGTGACTAAGGATGCTATTCCAGTTCCTGCCCCAACTCCTCCTATAGTGAGAAGGGTTGCTATGGTTAATGCAGTAAAAGGTTCTCTTTTTACTAGGTGATGATCTGCTGTGGTGTGTTGTTGGTACATGTATTCACTAGGATGATACGTGATTCGAGGTATGATGGACACTTGAATACAATAATCGTGGGTGTAATTAAATAGTTTGAGTGAAAGGCAGGGTGTGATTCTTATATTGTTACACACCCATTTAGTATTTGCGGCTGGGAGCAACCAATCTGCAGGTTTTTCATCTTCTTTAGGTGATATCTTTACCTCACACAAATGTTCTTTATGTTTTGGAATGTTTCCTATACATCTTCCTTTCTCAGTTACTTGAGACAAAGTCAGTCCTTGAATTGATTCTTTTCTCTGTTTCCAAAGACATTGTGCTGGGTTTGTGCCGTTAATTCTTCTAGCCTTTGCAGTCACACCTATTCCTTCATAAAAAGGCGGCCTGATGTTGTAACATAACCAGCATTCCTTAGTTAGCTCTGGATTGGTCTTATTTATTACACCATAACTAGCTTGCATGATCTTCCATAGAGCACTATATTCTAAATTTGTTTTAACATCAGTTGGATTCTCGCTCTGGGGAGTAATTGTTATACTACCAACTTGCTGAGTTTTGTTTATATTGCCTATTTCCTCTAGTTCCCCTAGACCCTGGTTTGGTCCAACTAGTTCTGGATCAGGGGGTGCGTGTTCTTTCTTAATCATTATTAGGTTTCCTCTATCTTTCTCGGGTTCCCAGTGTCTGATTCCCCAGATTTTCCCCAGTAACCAATCCGGATTAGTGGGTTGCATTATATTTATATATATAAAGGAACAGGTCCCCATATATGTCGTCTCTCCAGAAGGTCCTCTTCGTGGCTTAGTGCACCCTACGGGCCCGAACCCAGCTTTCAGAAATTTGTCTGGTCCCCCTCCCGGGATCCAGTCGGAGGCTATTGTCTCACACCCCCAATATCCACAGAAATATTCTCCTGGATAATTACAGTATGATTTCCCTCGATTAGCGGTTGGACACATATAAAATCCTGTTAGGTTTAGTTCTTTTCCACAGTGTTCAATAGCTGTTAGATCACATAATCCCGCTCGAAAACTTGGTGCCCCTACAGTGGTATTTGTTTGTAGTATCCTATTATCACTTAACCTAACTAATGACCGTTTAAAGGGTTCGTGTGGAAAGTGTGTCTCTTCTAAAGTCTCAACCCCGTTCAATTTAATTAAGCAAAGCATGATTAGTAGAAAAATACTACGCTAGGCTAAATGGTGGAGTCGATTTGTGGTAATAGTTATTTGGTTACTATAGTTTGGTGGTGTCTTTCCCCCTTTCACATGTCGTGGGTCACACTGAGGCTTTCTAGTCCCACTCCTGAGGCAGTTCTGCAAGCATTGCTCTAGTATCCCAATACAGGGGTTCTTTCCTCCACAGCTTTTTACTCCTCTGCCTCGCTTGTCGACCCGGTTGCTTCAGGCCACGAGGGGTACTATCTTCTCGGCAGCAGGAGTATTCTTCAGGAGGTCCTTGGGATCGAGCCTGTCGGGTTTCTTGCCTCTTAATGTAGGAGTTCCAATTACGGTTCTTAACTTCTGGAGTGTTACACTGGACTCCCCTCAGGCGTTTGCGACAAATGCTGTCACAGATGTCAGCTACAAAGGGGGCCGGTAAGTTAAAGTTGTAACAATAATAATGGGGATTAATTCCCTTAAATACTATTTCCCACCATTCACTTGACCCCTTTTTTAGAATTCCTCGTGATACTGCATGTGCTAGAGCCCAATTAGTAAATTGACCTTGAAGCTTCCGGCAGGGGATGCAAACTCCTCTGGGGGGAGTTCCCCTTTCACAATGACTCCACCACTTTTCCCTGCATACTATACATATATAACAAACAAAAGGATAACATCTACAATTAGAATTCCCACACCTTATTCTAACATCATTTTTAAAAATTAGTCCTTCATCTGTATACAGAGGATTGGGTAAATACTCGATTTTGTATTTGCTCATTTACAGTCTTTTCTTTGAATTTTCAATTTTAAGTCTCCAGGAGGACTGGTTACTTGCCACTGGGGGGATGGCTTTTCCACAGGTCCTTTAATTCTGCTTGCATGCGTCCATTCTCTTTCAGCTGTTCTTATTGCTGTTTTTGTAGTAAGTAGAACAAGATAAGGTCCCTCCCATTGTGGGGTTAATGAGGTTTCTTTCCATGATTTGATTAATACCCAATTTCCTGGTTGAATTTGATGTAGTTTAAGTTCTAGCGGGGGCCTTTGAGTTATCATGCCCTTTTTCCATAATTCTTCTCTATATCTCATTAAGGTAATAATGTAATGATTCATGTTTTGGTCTCTTAGATTTGGGTGATCTTGAGGTTCCCCCACATTATAAGGCATTCCATACAGCATCTCAAAAGGGGAGATTCCCATGTCAGATCTTGGTTGAGTCCGTATGTTTAACAAAGCTAATGGTAGACATTTCACCCATGACAACTTGGTTTCAAGCATAAGCTTTGTCAATTGCTTCTTTATTTCTCCATTCATTCTTTCTACTCGTCCTGAACTTTGGGGATGCCAGGGGGTATGATATTTCCACTTTATTCCCATAATTCCCATTACTTCTTTGATGATTTTAGATACAAAGTGGGGTCCTCGGTCGGAGTCAATAGTCTCAATTATTCCATATCTAGGGATAATATTTTCTAATAGAACTTTGACCACTGTCTGTGCTGTTGCCCTTGCTGTGGGAAATGCTTCGACAAAATGCGTTAGATGGTCTACTATAACTAATAAGTATTTACTTCTTCTTACTTTGGGCAATTCGGTGAAATCTAGTTGTATGTTAGCAAAGGGCCTGTGTGCTAGTGGTCTCCCTCCCAATGGGCGTTCTCTTAAATAAGCCTTATTCACTTTAAGGCAAGTTATGCAGCCTTTAACAATTTGTTTTGCCAAATTATATATTCCAATACACATATACTTAGCGGCAAACTGGTCTGCTAGTGCTTGTGTTCCCCAATGAGTTTGGCTATGTATCCTTTGTAAAATTTCCACTGCTATTGATTTAGGTAGTGCTACTCTTCCATCTGGGAGTTTCCATTCTCCTTCTGAATTTTCTTTTAGCCCCATTTGTGATAGTTTCTCTTTTTCTTGTTCTGTAAAACTATAAATGCACCTAGTTTTATTGGGGAATTTCTCCTTTGGTTGGTTCTTATCCTGAACTTGTCGTATAACCAAAAGTGCTGCCCTTTTTGCTTCTTGGTCTGCTGCGTTATTACCTCTACTTCTAAAATCTATTCCTTTCTGGTGACCTCTGAGATGTACTACAGCAATTCTTCTAGGCTCCCATAAGGCCTGGAGTAGCTGTCTTATTAGCTCCTGATGGACTAAGTCTTTCCCTTGAGAGTTTATTAACCCTCGTTCTTCCCATATTTTCCCAAATGTATGTACCACTCCATATGCATATTTGGAGTCTGTATATATTGTCCCTGTTTTATTTTTCAGCAATCTCAGAGCTCGTAAGACTGCATACAATTCACAAGCTTGAGCTGACCAGGATCTACTTAGAGGTCCTGACTCTAAGACTTCTGACCCTTCCTCTTTAATGATTGCATAGCCAGATACTCTCTTTCCCTCTATTACCCGAGATGATCCGTCTACAAACAGCCTCTCCCCTTCTTCTAATTCTTCTTCTTCTAAGTCCGGTCGGATTTTGGTTTGTTCTTTTATAGTTAACATGCAATCATGGGCTAATTTATTCTCATTTGGTTCTCCGTATAAGAACTGGGCCGGATTTTGTAGTGTAGTGACCTCTAGTGTTAGCTTTGGGGAATCTAATAAGATCCCTTCATACTTTAAAAGTCTCGAATCTGTTATCCATTTTTCAGCTTTTTGTTGCAATATTCCCCTAATGTTATGTGGAGATAATACCTTGAGTTCCCCATTAAAAGTTATTTTACGTGCTTCTTCTACTAAGAGAGCACAGGCTACCACTGCCTGTAGGCATGTAGGCCATCCCTTGCTTACTGGATCTAATAGCTTTGACAAGTATCCTACCGGTTTCTTTCTCCTAGCCCAATCTTGAGTTAATACTCCATATGCTGTCCCATTTTCAATGTTTACAAATAGATAAAATGGTCTTTTTAAATCAGGTAAACTTAGTACTGGAGCATTAATTAAATCCTGTTGCAGTTGTTCTAAATTCCTCTCATCCTCTCTGCTCCATTTCAATAACCCGTCATGACTGAGCTTGTTATACAGAAATTTGACCTTGGTACTATAATTATCAATCCATTGTCTACAGTAGCCTACTAATCCTAGCAATTGCCTTACTTGTCTCTTGCTCCTTGGTGGCGGGAGTGAGAGGATTCCTTTCACTCTTTCGGGGTCTATTTTCTTCTCTCCTTTACTCAAATAATGGCCTAAATATTTTACTTCTTCTTCTACAAACTGTAATTTTGCCTTTGATACTTTTAGTCTCTTCAAGCTTAGAAAGTTTAACAGTTTAATGCTCTCCTCCCGAACTTCTTCTTCTTTTCTTCCTGCAATCAGGAGGTCATCCACATACTGAATCAAAGTAATGTTTTCTCTTGTTTGATATTCTTGGAGGATTTGTTCTAATGCTTGTCCAAATAAATTTGGTGATTCTGTGAACCCTTGTGGCAGCACGGTCCACCGCAACTGTTGTCGCCTATGAGTATCTGGGTCCTCCCATTCAAAGGCAAAATAATCTCTACTATTTTCGTCTAAGGGGCAGGCCCAAAATGCATCTTTTAGATCAATTACACTATACCAGTGATTTTCTGGCCCTAGTCTACTTAATAGGGTGTATGGGTTAGCAACCACCGGGAACCGGGCCACTGTCCTCTTATTAATTTCTCTTAAATCATGCACTAATCGATAGGATCCATCTGGTTTCTTTACTGGTAAAATGGGTGTATTAAAAGGGGACATACAGGGCTCTAGGAGTCCCTTGCTTATTAGTCTGTCTATTTCAGGCTTTAGTCCTCGTTTCCCTTCTGGGGATATGGGATACTGCTTGATCCTTATTGGAATTTCTGGATCTTTTATGGGTACGGAGAAGGGCGGAATGTTCAGTTGGCCCACACTGTCAGGTGTGTACCATACCTCAGGGTTAATCTCCTTTTCATCCTCTACTCTAAGGGGGCATAGTTTGATTCTCAATTCTTTATTAATTACCTCTAGGTTTATTTCCAATTCTACTATGAGATCTCTACCCATGAGGTTATACTCTGCTTCTGGTGCCAACAAAAGGCTTCCTATTCCTATTTTTGATTCGGTTTCTATTAGGACATCTTTAATAACAGGGACCTCAAAAGGTTCACCCTTGGCACCCACTACAAGGGCAGTGTCTCGGGAGACTTTACACCCAGATGGTAAAACTTGGATAGTTGATCTTTCTGCTCCCGTATCTACCAGGAATTCAAATTCCTGGCATTGGGGACCGACTTTTATTTTTATCAAGGGCTCTGGATGTTTCTTGGTCCCCAGTAAGTAGAGCCCCTGACCCCTCTAATCTTCTTTAAACATCTTTTCATCTCTTATCCTCTTTCTGCAATCCCTTCTGATGTGTCCCTTCTCCCCACAATAAAAACATACGACTGCTTCCCTCCTTTCTACCCTCTGATTTCCCTCTGTGTTCCTAGGGGCCTTTCTGGGCATCTGCCCCATTCGGCGGGGAGAGTCTTGTTTTCTGCTTTCCCTTACTGCTGCCACCATCATTCTGACTTGTCTCTTGTGATTCTCTTCATCCCTCCTGACATATACTTTCTGTGCTTCTCTCAACAATTCATCTAATCCTCTCTCCTGCCAATTTTCTAGTTTTTCTAGCTTCTTCCTGATGTCATCCCATGATTTGGCTACAAATTGAGTTTTCAGAAGTGCCTGACCCAACTGTGTATCTGGGTCCAGGCCTGAATACAGCTGTAGATTCTTTCTTACTCTTTCTAGCCAATCTGTTGGAGTTTCCTCCTTTCTCTGCCTCTCATTAAAGGCCTTATTTATGTTTTGTCCTTTTGGTACTGCCTCTCGGACCCCTTGTATAACTATTGTCCTTAAGTTCTGCATATGAGTTCTGTGTGCTGGATCCTGATGATCCCAATTAGGGTTTTGTAAAGGCCATTTGATATCTGCCTGTGGGCCCTGAGCATGTTGGGCATCCCAAATTCGCATTCCCGCTCGCCTAATCATGTTCTTTTCTTCTGCAGTAAAAAGAATATTTAGAATTGACTGCAGCTCATCCCAGGTGTATATATTAGGGCCTAAAAATTGATCTAGCTTCTCTGCAACTCCCAGGGGGTCTTCTAATAGGTTCCCCATTTCCTTCTTAAAGTCCCGCACATCTCCAGAGCTAAGGGGAACTGAAATAAAGCCAATTCCTGGTTGGGGTCCCCCCATAGGCATTTCTCTTAATGGATAAAGGTTATGACGTCTAGCTCTGCTCCTTGTCATTGGTCCCTCCCGTTCAGGTTCAGGATTCCCTTCTTCTTCCTCTAGGGGCTGCTCAGGGAGTGGGAGTGGGGGTGCCTGTGGGGCCTGCGGAGGTATATAGGGGGGTGGAATCATCGGAACTTCCTCTTTCTTTTTATCTTTTCTTCTTGCCCCTGAGTCTTCAGATTTTTCCTTTAAAGTAAACAGGAGTACCCCAGGGGTCTCTATCCATATTTTTGCATATTCACTCTCTTCTCGACTAAAAGGAGTTTTGGTTTTTACCCATAAATTCAAATCCTGTCTCACCCAGTCCTCGTAGGACCCAAATATAGGCCAAAATACGTTTCGTGATATCTGCTTTCCTCCCCAGACCTCTATGCAATAATAAATCATCTTGGCCTTATCTTTATTCTGTGTACTCGAATAATGCCTTCAATTATTCAATAAAAGCCCTAACGGACTATCCTCAGGTACTGGGGGAAACCTTATGGAACTAGAGGGCTTGCTTTTCCCCTGTCCCATCCTCTGGAGTGCCTTCAGGCGTTCTGTGTGTGGAATCACTCGCTTCCCCTGGTTCGTGGCCCACGCCCTCGCGGGCAATGGGAGCCGCACTACTGAGGGTCCACACTCGCTTGGGGAGTCTGGCTGCCGGCCCCCCTCTCACACACCAGACTCGCCACACTCCAGGATACCCGACCTCGACCGAATGGATCCCTTTTCCGCAAATACTCACGCTTCCAGCGTCTTCGTCCGGACCTCTGTGCACAAAGTTTATGGGGTCGACCGGTTCCCTTTGCTTAATGCCTTGAGTTTAGGTTCGTCGGTGGGAGCGAGGTAAAGACTGAAGATACCGAGGCCACCAGAGGTGGGGCGCCTCCCCGATATCTCTGTCTTACCGTACCATTCCCATCCGAGTCACGGCACCAAATTGTGATTGATGGAGGCAGACAAAGAGGTTTAATCAAATTAGAGAATTTATTAATTACAGCAAGCAAGGCATAAGCAAAATCAGCGCTGGGCGACAGGGGAGTCCCCGCTCCACCGAATTGCTGCAGGGGTTTGCAAATTTCAGTCCTTCTTTTATGCAGGATCGTTTCCTGTTAACTCTTCTTTAAGGGAGTACTCTGCGCATGTGTGAACTTGTTGCTAGGGGGTCGTTTTTTGCCTTCTGGTGGTCGATGGCTGAAGGCTAGTAGTCTTCTTCAAGTGCCCTCTGGGTGACCTTTTCCATATTTGGTCAGTTAGTATCCCCTGCTTTTCTTCCTGGAGCTTAAACAATAGTACACTTACAGCACTTACAACCTTTACATATAGATTTGTTAAGACATTTCCTGTTATGTACATTGTGGCCTGTGTCAGCTCTTTTCAATGAACAAAATACCCTCATTTATTACAATCAGAGCGAAAGAAAGCTGTAGTGCATGTTGCACAGAGAGAATCAGGTGTTGCCGAGTAAGTCACTCTCCATTCCCACTGATTTTTGCTGGGATGGGATTCTATCTTGTTTTCTGTGGCGTAAATGACATATATGGAGCAAGGAGTCTGGGCAAAAGCATCCAATTGACAAGGTGCAGTACAGGTAATGTTATAGCAGTAGCAATTTGTCAAATTAAGAATGGCAGTTAAGTTTACAGGATTTTATTTCCAGAGGTTTATGAGAATGTGGTGAAACTTGTTTTTTCCTTTTGCCTGTATGTGTAAGTAATGAGCTGTATATTATCTATGCATCTTAAAAGAAATTTCCAGTTAGCAGGAAGTTTAAGGGATTACTTTGATATCATTGCAGTGCTCCAAGCAGTGTCCCACTAATGTCACCCTTGAAAACTGGAATGTGAAGGACCAACAGCTTGCTCATCTTCATGCCTGGGTCCCTTTGTTGCATGCATGGCAGTGCTGTTAAATTTGTTTCTTCCAGAATTAAAAAAAAAAAAAAAATTGGAGGATTGTTGGGGGTGTGTATTGGATTAACTTTTGTCCTGATATTTCCTATTTATTGCTACTCTGTGGTCAATGTCACCGCTCAAGTTTGAAGATCCCCTCTCAAATCTCTGTAGTATGCTGGGAATTTCAAATATAGAAGTGTCAATATTTGCAAAAGATTGGGTTAACTAAAATCGAATGGGAAAACACAGCCAAAGCTTCCGGTAATTACTTGGAGCAGTAACCAAGTTGTTTGGTTGGATGATTGTAGGAAGAAAAGTTACAAATGCTCCCTTGAGGAGGGCACAAGAGGCTGAGCAACTCCCAGACTGCCTTAGATCTGCCTAAGGAAAAGAATCCATGCCAGTGCTGTGGTGTATAACCATTGTGGATTGTCAGCATTCCATTTCCGGATGGAATGGAGTGGGGAGAGGGGAACTTGCAATACCTCTGGGAAGGGAGGATGCCTTCCCACCTGGGAAAGCTCTGTCACAAATGGCATTTCTGAGCTCAGGGCTCCATCTCTGCAGCATAAGGGTGGTTGCAAAGGAATGGGATTGCTCGGTTCCAGTTTCACTCTGACCGTGAGAATGTCAACAGGAGAATGTGCTGTTGCCTCGTGGTGGCAGCCAAACTATTTGCTGCTCTTCCTTAGCAGTCTGAGGTTCTGATCATGTGTTAACCGAGAGCTGCACTGCCTCAATTGGTTCTATTCAATAATGCAGAGCCTTCACTCAAGGTTAGAAGTGATGTGCAGTTGAAGATAAAACTGTAATAGCATCTTTTTTCTGCTTTATTTCCTACAGGGTAAAGTCTCAATGTGTGTATCAAATCAAAAGCTGGCTTTACTTTTAGATGATGGATACAGATCTATGTTATGGCTAGTGGGCAGGTAATGAAACTATTTATTTTAAATGATGCTATCCAAACTTGAAAAATATATTTTCCATTAAAAATGCAAAAAATTTTTGCCGTCTGAGGAAATGTAAAACGTGTGTTTTATCATCTTCCTGTAGTATAAATCAAACCAACAAAAACTATCTAGTAAGTGTCTGTTGCACCAGCTACATCTCTATAAAGTAGCCTGGAAAGATTGGAGAATCAGTACAAGAATAAACCAAAGGAAAGTCTTCTGAGAAGAGGGAGTGAAAACAGGAAACAATGAGTTCCGAAGGGAAAAGTATAAAAGAGAGAAACAATTGCCAATGTTTTTGCAAAAATAAAAGAAGGACAAAGATGTGTGGTTACATCTTGTAGCTAGAGGATCTTGAGAATTGTATTGTATATTTTAAAATTCTAATCTGGACAGAGACAATGTGTAATCCAGGTTATGAACTAATAAGAGTTGTAAGAGTTATGAGGCATAGTCACGATAAAAGTTGTGAGAATGAGCTGAAACAAACTCTGTGTCCACTGTAAAAGAGTTCCAGAAGAGATGATGAACTCATGGCTGGCATAGAGCAGTCGAGTTACGAAGCCTTTCTTGTTTCAGCAGGATAGAGAAAAGAGGAGGCCTCCAGTAAGGCGCTCCCAGAAGCCAGAGGCAGAGCAGCGATTGTCCTGGAGCTGCCAGTTCCCTGACCAAGGTTCCAAGAAGGATGGGGCGGTACCAGAGGAGAAGACTTTGGGTGTGGTGCTGGACAAAAGCCTCCAGCAGCAAAGGCAGATGTACCCATCTGCAGGGCACTTAGAGCCATCAGCAATGGAGAAGAAGGATGAGGATGAATTGCACAGGTCAGATCCTCCTGGCAGGAGATTTGACCATAGCCAGTACCCTGTGAGAGCTGCAGGACTGGAGACAGAGGAAGCCCTTTGGACAGGACTGGCTGCTCCCTCAGAGCCGCAGCTCTCAGCAGAAGCGGCTCATTGCTGAGGATGCACCTGGCCAGGAAGAGGCTTGCAGAGGAGTAGGAGTCCAGCTCATTGCAGTCAGGGAATGGCTGAGGGATGTTTGCCAGCAGCAACTTTGCTGGAGGTGCCAGTTCCAGTCCGTGACTTGCAGGATGCTGTGGCGCTGCCATAGGAGAAGGCCTTTGGCCAACTCCATGGTGCTAGAGAAGGTCCTCGCGCAGCAAAGGCAGGTGTTTGCAGCTGCAGGGAATTCCCTGATGTCAGCAGTGGAGGAGCAGAATGAGGAGGATCTCCACACTTGGGATACTTGTGGCAGGAGCCTCCATCCTTGCCAGAGGCCCGGTGAGAACTGCCGGAGCACAGACGGAGGAAGGCCTTTGGACAGGTGCAAGGTAAGAATGATGCATGGTCCCCAGTCGTGGTGTGAGCAGGAACATTTCTTCCAAGCATCTCTGGCTTTTAGAATAGTTTCACTCTCAGGTTTGAATAGCATGAGCCTGGAAAGCCAATAGTCTAAATGTTCAGATGTCTGCTACCCAATAGTAGACATGAACTCAAGTCTCTCCTAGCAACATCAGGCTTTTTCCCTAAGCCAAGTGCTGGGAGGGGAATTTCTTCTGCAAAACTCCTGTGCTTCTGCTGCTTGTTCCATTTTAGAAAGTTTTTCCATCGGCCCTGCCTTGATTGAATAGTCCTTTCTCTTCTAACTAGAAGCTGCAGGTTCTCTTCTTACAAGTTGTCTTTGTTTTGTTTGCCCAGAGACAGGAGTCCCTGCTCCCCCAGAGGCACGGCGATGTAAAGAAGCGGCTCGTGGCTGAGGATGCAGATGGGCAGGAAAGGGCTGGAAGTAAGAACTGGAGCCAGGCCGTGTCCAAGAAGATTTCCCCAGAGAAAAGCATCCCAGCAGCAAGTGACCTGGAGGTGCCAGTTGCCAGTCCATGACTCCAAGGATGCTGCGGCGCTGCCAAAGGTGAAGAGCCTGAGAGAGCTGCCAGACCAGATCCTGCAGCAGGAAAGGCAGATGTTGGCAGCTGCAGGGAATTCCCTGACATCAGCAGTGGAGGAGCAGGATGAGGAAGATCTCATCTCCACCCTTAACCCTCCTCCTCCTCGTCCTCCAGCACCTCGTCCACCGCCTCCTCCTCCTCATCCTCCTCCTCATCCTGCTCCTCCTTGTCCTCCTCCTTGTCCTCCTCCTAATCCTCATCCACCTCCTCCTCGTCCTCCTCATTCTCCTCGTCCTCCTCCTCGTCCTCCTCGTCCTCCTCGTCCTCCTCGTCCTCCTCGTCCTCGTCCTCCTCCTCCTCCTCCTCCTCCTCCTCCTCCTCCTCCTCGTCCTCCTCCTCCTCGTCCTCCTCGTCCTCGTCCTCCTTGTCCTCGTCCTCCTTGTCCTCGTCCTCCTTGTTCTCGTCCTCCTCGTCCTCCTCTTCCTCGTCCTCCTCCTCCTCCTCGTCCTCGTCCTCCTCCTCCTCCTCCTCCTCGTCCTCCGCCACCTCCTCCTCCTCCTTGTCCTCTGCGAAGGATGAGGGAAGATGCGGACAATCAATATGATTGGTAGGCAAGCTTCGTTTATTAGTGATTCAGCGGTTACATTTATAGCCGGCTTTATTAGCTAATCATAGTTGTCTTTAGTTGATTGGATAATTCTTAAATGTTAAATTTTCTTAGCTCTGCCCAGCTGTGGTTAGGGCTGTAACTCACATCTGTGTTTAACTAACCGCAAGATCCTATCATTGTCTAGCAGGCAGGCTCACGGTCCTGCTGACCACGATCATTCTTGTGGTTAGCTGCCGAGCTTGCAGCAGCTCTCGGCAGTTCTTAGGTTTCATGTCCTCTTTATTGCAGCCATCCTTCCACACGCTGTGTCAAAATGGCCGCTGGCTTCCACGAGCCCCCGCAGTGTCCCAGTGGGCCCGTGGCTTTAGGAGTGGGTGGCTGGGAGTTGGTGCCCCACCAGCAGCTGGGGGAGAAGCAGCAGGGACTGTGTGAGGACAGTGCCATGGCCACTTGTGTGGCCACTGGTGTCTCTGTGCCAGGCACAGCCGTGGTGTGTAACACCGGCTCCGGGTCCTTTGGCTGTGCAGGTGGCAGTCACGGCCTGGAGCAGGGCTGCTCCCGGGGGACAGCCTGGGGCAGGAGGCTGCTGGAGATTCATTCCCCACACGCTGCAGCTCCTTGTCATGAGGTGCTCGGAGTGATTGGAAAGGCTGTTGGCAGCAGGCAGTTCTCTGGGTTCGAGCTGTGGAGCTGTCAGCGGGAATGCAAAGGCCAAGCTGGTGAGCCTTTTGTCCTGGTGCCTTTAGTGTGTGAGCAGTCCCTGGTGCCGTTGTCTTTGGATCCTGAGTGTGGGAGAGGCAAGGCTTAGGATGGTGCGTAGAGCTGAGAAGGAAAGTGCCGAGAGCAGCGTGTGTGCTGCTGCTTTGAGGGGTGCAGTTGAAGTTGTAGGCAGCAAGAGCTTTCTCAGCTGGCCCTTTTGTGAGCTCTGCTTTTGCCAGATGACTTCCATCTTACCCTCTTACCATCTTAGCCTCTCATTTTTGCATATCCCAAACCCCCTTCCAAACATCCAGCAGCTGCTTGTAAAGAAGAAGTCCTAGAACAAAAAGCCAGTGCTGCCTTTCATAGCCCCTTTGCTGTCTATGAAGTAGAGGAAAGAAGCTAGTGAGACGCACTTTCTTTCTCAACTCCATAGAGCGCATCCTTCTCTCAAGGTGGCAGAGTCCTTGGCGGAAGTGAAGCATCTGCAGCTGCAGTTCAGACTGAGAGATGTGCCAGGACAGGAAACATTTGCTGACCTTCCCTGTTCCCTGTGCAACATGATTCTCGCATCCCAGTCACTTTCACATACCTTCGGTATCCCTGAGTCCAAGCAGCTAAAGCTCACAGAGACAGAAGTGTCAGGAAGGAAAACGTTGCAAAAGCACCCCCTTCTCTTATCAGCATATAAATTGTGCACAACAGGCTGCGGCACCGAACCTTCCTTCTCAGATAGACATGCCATCACACTTTTCACTCTTGCAGCTCGGTTGAAAAGCTCCAGCAGCTGCTCCCGCAATAGCAAAAGGTTCTAGAAGTGAAAGCCAGTTTGGGGCTGCACCTTCTCCTTGCCGCATGTAAGCCACACCAAACTCCCTGATGCACTCTGTCCTCCCCTTCTCAAAGGAGTAGACGGTGGCATCAGGACACACCTGTGTCCCAGCAGCTGGGTGCCCAGCCGGGAGCAGGAGCAGGGCTGGGGCTGCTCCCAAAGTTGCCCCGCCCCAATGCCAGAGCCGGACATATGCTGAGGGGGGGCTGGATCAGGCTTTATTGTCCAGCTGCATGCCAGGAGTGAGCACAAAATCTACCTGCATTCTCTGCAGCATGCCATCCTGGAGCAGAGCCATTGCCAAAGGAAGCCGTGAGCCCGTGCCAAGCCAGTGCCGGAGTGGGATCCTAGCAGCACCTGTGGAAGCCGGGAGAGAGGAGCCCACCTGGAGCAGGTTCGTGCAGGATTAATCATCCCGTGGCTTCCCACCAGGGTCCTGTTGCTTCCAAAAGGCCCCACAGTGTCACTGTGGCCCCTCGGTTCCACCAGGTTCCATAGCGTCACTGTGGTGCCCAGGGTTCCGTCAGCTTCGCCAGCATCCCCACGGTCTGCAGAGCTCCCCGAGCTTCTGTGGTGTCACAGTGGAGGCAGGGTTGCATCAGGTTCCATAGCATCAGCACGGTCTCCAGGGCTCCCAGAGGTTCTGTGGTGTCACAGTGGAGGCAGGGTTGCATCAGGTTCCATAGCATCACCACAGTCTCCAGGGCTCCCTGAGCTTCTGTGGTGTCACAGTGGAGGCAGGGTTGCATCAGGTTCCATAGCATCAGCACGGTCTCCAGGGCTCCCAGAGGTTCTGTGGTGTCACAGAGGAGGCAGGGTTGCATCAGGTTCCATAGCATCACCACGGTCTCCAGGGCTCCAAGAGCTTCTGTGTTGTCACAGAGGAGGCAGGGTTGCATCAGGTTCAATAGCATCAGCACGGTCTCCAGGGCTCCCCTGAGCTTCTGTGGTGGTGTCACAGAGGAGCCAGGCTTCCTTGTAGTTCCCCAGGATCACAAAGGCTCTCCTGGGAGCCACGGGTCACAAAGCACCGTGGGCTCTGTGCAGCCCCGCTGTGTCACAATGGCCGCTGGCTTCCACGAGCCCCCGCAGTGTCCCAGTGGGCCCCGTGGCTTTAGGAGTGGGTGGCTGGGAGTTGGTGCCAGCGGCTGGGGGAGCAGCAGCAGGGACTGTGTGTGGACAGTGCCATGGCCACTTGTGTGGCCACTGGTGTCTCTGTGCCAGGCACAGCCGTGGTGTGTAACACCGGCTCTGGGTCCTTTGGCTGTGCAGGTGGCAGTCACAGCCTGGAGCAGGGCTGCTCCCGGGGGACAGCCTGGGGCAGGAGGCTGCTGGAGATTCATTCCCCACACTCCTTGTCATGAGGTGCTCAGAGTGATTGGAAAGGCTGTTGGCAGCAGGCAGTTCTCTGGGTTCAAGCTGTGGAGCTGTCAGCGGGAATGCAAAGGCCAAGCTGGTGAGCCTTTTGTCCTGGTGCCTTTAGTGTGTGAGCAGTCCCTGGTGCCGTTGTCTTTGGATCCTGAGTGTGGGAGAGGCAAGGCTTAGGATGGTGCGTAGAGCTGAGAAGGAAAGTGCCGAGAGCAGCGTGTGTGCTGCTGCTTTGAGGGGTGCAGTTGAAGTTGTAGGCAGCAAGAGCTTTCTCAGCTGGCCCTTTTGTGAGCTCTGCTTTTGCCAGATGACTTCCATCTTACCCTCTTACCATCTTAGCCTCTCATTTTTGCATATCCCAAACCCCCTTCCAAACATCCAGCAGCTGCTTGTAAAGAAGAAGTCCTAGAACAAAAAGCCAGTGCTGCCTTTCATAGCCCCTTTGCTGTCTATGAAGTAGAGGAAAGAAGCTAGTGAGACGCACTTTCTTTCTCAACTCCATAGAGCGCATCCTTCTCTCAAGGTGGCAGAGTCCTTGGCGGAAGTGAAGCATCTGCAGCTGCAGTTCAGACTGAGAGATGTGCCAGGACAGGAAACATTTGCTGACCTTCCCTGTTCCCTGTGCAACATGATTCTCGCATCCCAGTCACTTTCACATACCTTCGGTATCCCTGAGTCCAAGCAGCTAAAGCTCACAGAGACAGAAGTGTCAGGAAGGAAAACGTTCCAAAAGCACCCCCTTCTCTTATCAGCATATAAATTGTGCACAACAGGCTGCGGCACCGAACCTTCCTTCTCAGATAGACATGCCATCACACTTTTCACTCTTGCAGCTCGGTTGAAAAGCTCCAGCAGCTGCTCCCGCAATAGCAAAAGGTTCTAGAAGTGAAAGCCAGTTTGGGGCTGCACCTTCTCCTTGCCGCATGTAAGCCACACCAAACTCCCTGATGCACTCTGTCCTCCCCTTCTCAAAGGAGTAGACGGTGGCATCAGGACACACCTGTGTCCCAGCAGCTGGGTGCCCAGCCGGGAGCAGGAGCAGGGCTGGGGCTGCTCCCAAAGTTGCCCCGCCCCAATGCCAGAGCCGGACATATGCTGAGGGGGGGCTGGATCAGGCTTTATTGTCCAGCTGCATGCCAGGAGTGAGCACAAAATCTACCTGCATTCTCTGCAGCATGCCATCCTGGAGCAGAGCCATTGCCAAAGGAAGCCGTCAGCCCGTGCCAAGCCAGTGCCGGAGTGGGATCCTAGCAGCACCTGTGGAAGCCGGGAGAGAGGAGCCCACCTGGAGCAGGTTCGTGCAGGATTAATCATCCCGTGGCTTCCCACCAGGGTCCTGTTGCTTCCAAAAGGCCCCACAGTGTCACTGTGGCCCCTCGGTTCCACCAGGTTCCATAGCGTCACTGTGGTGCCCAGGGTTCCGTCAGCTTCGCCAGCATCCCCACGGTCTGCAGAGCTCCCCGAGCTTCTGTGGTGTCACAGTGGAGGCAGGGTTGCATCAGGTTCCATAGCATCAGCACGGTCTCCAGGGCTCCCAGAGGTTCTGTGGTGTCACAGTGGAGGCAGGGTTGCATCAGGTTCCATAGCATCACCACAGTCTCCAGGGCTCCCTGAGCTTCTGTGGTGTCACAGTGGAGGCAGGGTTGCATCAGGTTCCATAGCATCAGCACGGTCTGCAGAGCTCCCAGAGGTTCTGTGGTGTCACAGAGGAGGCAGGGTTGCATCAGGTTCCATAGCATCACCACGGTCTCCAGGGCTCCAAGAGCTTCTGTGGTGTCACAGAGGAGGCAGGGTTGCATCAGGTTCAATAGCATCAGCACAGTCTCCAGGGCTCCCCTGAGCTTCTGTGGTGGTGTCACAGAGGAGCCAGGCTTCCTTGTAGTTCCCCAGCATCACAAAGGCTCTCCTGGGAGCCACGGGTCACAAAGCACCGTGGGCTCTGTGCAGTCCCGCTGTGTCACAATGGCCGCTGGCTTCCACGAGCCCCCGCAGTGTCCCAGTGGGCCCCGTGGCTTTAGGAGTGGGTGGCTGGGAGTTGGTGCCAGCGGCTGGGGGAGCAGCAGCAGGGACTGTGTGTGGACAGTGCCATGGCCACTTGTGTGGCCACTGGTGTCTCTGTGCCAGGCACAGCCGTGGTGTGTAACACCGGCTCTGGGTCCTTTGGCTGTGCAGGTGGCAGTCACGGCCTGGAGCAGGGCTGCTCCCGGGGGACAGCCTGGGGCAGGAGGCTGCTGGAGATTCATTCCCCACACTCCTTGTCATGAGGTGCTCAGAGTGATTGGAAAGGCTGTTGGCAGCAGGCAGTTCTCTGGGTTCAAGCTGTGGAGCTGTCAGCGGGAATGCAAAGGCCAAGCTGGTGAGCCTTTTGTCCTGGTGCCTTTAGTGTGTGAGCAGTCCCTGGTGCCGTTGTCTTTGGATCCTGAGTGTGGGAGAGGCAAGGCTTAGGATGGTGCGTAGAGCTGAGAAGGAAAGTGCCGAGAGCAGCGTGTGTGCTGCTGCTTTGAGGGGTGCAGTTGAAGTTGTAGGCAGCAAGAGCTTTCTCAGCTGGCCCTTTTGTGAGCTCTGCTTTTGCCAGATGACTTCCATCTTACCCTCTTACCATCTTAGCCTCTCATTTTTGCATATCCCAAACCCCCTTCCAAACATCCAGCAGCTGCTTGTAAAGAAGAAGTCCTAGAACAAAAAGCCAGTGCTGCCTTTCATAGCCCCTTTGCTGTCTATGAAGTAGAGGAAAGAAGCTAGTGAGACGCACTTTCTTTCTCAACTCCATAGAGCGCATCCTTCTCTCAAGGTGGCAGAGTCCTTGGCGGAAGTGAAGCATCTGCAGCTGCAGTTCAGACTGAGAGATGTGCCAGGACAGGAAACATTTGCTGACCTTCCCTGTTCCCTGTGCAACATGATTCTCGCATCCCAGTCACTTTCACATACCTTCGGTATCCCTGAGTCCAAGCAGCTAAAGCTCACAGAGACAGAAGTGTCAGGAAGGAAAACGTTGCAAAAGCACCCCCTTCTCTTATCAGCATATAAATTGTGCACAACAGGCTGCGGCACCGAACCTTCCTTCTCAGATAGACATGCCATCACACTTTTCACTCTTGCAGCTCGGTTGAAAAGCTCCAGCAGCTGCTCCCGCAATAGCAAAAGGTTCTAGAAGTGAAAGCCAGTTTGGGGCTGCACCTTCTCCTTGCCGCATGTAAGCCACACCAAACTCCCTGATGCACTCTGTCCTCCCCTTCTCAAAGGAGTAGACGGTGGCATCAGGACACACCTGTGTCCCAGCAGCTGGGTGCCCAGCCGGGAGCAGGAGCAGGGCTGGGGCTGCTCCCAAAGTTGCCCCGCCCCAATGCCAGAGCCGGACATATGCTGAGGGGGGGCTGGATCAGGCTTTATTGTCCAGCTGCATGCCAGGAGTGAGCACAAAATCTACCTGCATTCTCTGCAGCATGCCATCCTGGAGCAGAGCCATTGCCAAAGGAAGCCGTCAGCCCGTGCCAAGCCAGTGCCGGAGTGGGATCCTAGCAGCACCTGTGGAAGCCGGGAGAGAGGAGCCCACCTGGAGCAGGTTCGTGCAGGATTAATCATCCCGTGGCTTCCCACCAGGGTCCTGTTGCTTCCAAAAGGCCCCACAGTGTCACTGTGGCCCCTCGGTTCCACCAGGTTCCATAGCGTCACTGTGGTGCCCAGGGTTCCGTCAGCTTCGCCAGCATCCCCACGGTCTGCAGAGCTCCCCGAGCTTCTGTGGTGTCACAGTGGAGGCAGGGTTGCATCAGGTTCCATAGCATCAGCACGGTCTCCAGGGCTCCCAGAGGTTCTGTGGTGTCACAGTGGAGGCAGGGTTGCATCAGGTTCCATAGCATCACCACAGTCTCCAGGGCTCCCTGAGCTTCTGTGGTGTCACAGTGGAGGCAGGGTTGCATCAGGTTCCATAGCATCAGCACGGTCTCCAGGGCTCCCAGAGGTTCTGTGGTGTCACAGAGGAGGCAGGGTTGCATCAGGTTCCATAGCATCACCACGGTCTCCAGGGCTCCAAGAGCTTCTGTGTTGTCACAGAGGAGGCAGGGTTGCATCAGGTTCAATAGCATCAGCACGGTCTCCAGGGCTCCCCTGAGCTTCTGTGGTGGTGTCACAGAGGAGCCAGGCTTCCTTGTAGTTCCCCAGGATCACAAAGGCTCTCCTGGGAGCCACGGGTCACAAAGCACCGTGGGCTCTGTGCAGCCCCGCTGTGTCACAATGGCCGCTGGCTTCCACGAGCCCCCGCAGTGTCCCAGTGGGCCCCGTGGCTTTAGGAGTGGGTGGCTGGGAGTTGGTGCCAGCGGCTGGGGGAGCAGCAGCAGGGACTGTGTGTGGACAGTGCCATGGCCACTTGTGTGGCCACTGGTGTCTCTGTGCCAGGCACAGCCGTGGTGTGTAACACCGGCTCTGGGTCCTTTGGCTGTGCAGGTGGCAGTCACAGCCTGGAGCAGGGCTGCTCCCGGGGGACAGCCTGGGGCAGGAGGCTGCTGGAGATTCATTCCCCACACTCCTTGTCATGAGGTGCTCAGAGTGATTGGAAAGGCTGTTGGCAGCAGGCAGTTCTCTGGGTTCAAGCTGTGGAGCTGTCAGCGGGAATGCAAAGGCCAAGCTGGTGAGCCTTTTGTCCTGGTGCCTTTAGTGTGTGAGCAGTCCCTGGTGCCGTTGTCTTTGGATCCTGAGTGTGGGAGAGGCAAGGCTTAGGATGGTGCGTAGAGCTGAGAAGGAAAGTGCCGAGAGCAGCGTGTGTGCTGCTGCTTTGAGGGGTGCAGTTGAAGTTGTAGGCAGCAAGAGCTTTCTCAGCTGGCCCTTTTGTGAGCTCTGCTTTTGCCAGATGACTTCCATCTTACCCTCTTACCATCTTAGCCTCTCATTTTTGCATATCCCAAACCCCCTTCCAAACATCCAGCAGCTGCTTGTAAAGAAGAAGTCCTAGAACAAAAAGCCAGTGCTGCCTTTCATAGCCCCTTTGCTGTCTATGAAGTAGAGGAAAGAAGCTAGTGAGACGCACTTTCTTTCTCAACTCCATAGAGCGCATCCTTCTCTCAAGGTGGCAGAGTCCTTGGCGGAAGTGAAGCATCTGCAGCTGCAGTTCAGACTGAGAGATGTGCCAGGACAGGAAACATTTGCTGACCTTCCCTGTTCCCTGTGCAACATGATTCTCGCATCCCAGTCACTTTCACATACCTTCGGTATCCCTGAGTCCAAGCAGCTAAAGCTCACAGAGACAGAAGTGTCAGGAAGGAAAACGTTCCAAAAGCACCCCCTTCTCTTATCAGCATATAAATTGTGCACAACAGGCTGCGGCACCGAACCTTCCTTCTCAGATAGACATGCCATCACACTTTTCACTCTTGCAGCTCGGTTGAAAAGCTCCAGCAGCTGCTCCCGCAATAGCAAAAGGTTCTAGAAGTGAAAGCCAGTTTGGGGCTGCACCTTCTCCTTGCCGCATGTAAGCCACACCAAACTCCCTGATGCACTCTGTCCTCCCCTTCTCAAAGGAGTAGACGGTGGCATCAGGACACACCTGTGTCCCAGCAGCTGGGTGCCCAGCCGGGAGCAGGAGCAGGGCTGGGGCTGCTCCCAAAGTTGCCCCGCCCCAATGCCAGAGCCGGACATATGCTGAGGGGGGGCTGGATCAGGCTTTATTGTCCAGCTGCATGCCAGGAGTGAGCACAAAATCTACCTGCATTCTCTGCAGCATGCCATCCTGGAGCAGAGCCATTGCCAAAGGAAGCCGTCAGCCCGTGCCAAGCCAGTGCCGGAGTGGGATCCTAGCAGCACCTGTGGAAGCCGGGAGAGAGGAGCCCACCTGGAGCAGGTTCGTGCAGGATTAATCATCCCGTGGCTTCCCACCAGGGTCCTGTTGCTTCCAAAAGGCCCCACAGTGTCACTGTGGCCCCTCGGTTCCACCAGGTTCCATAGCGTCACTGTGGTGCCCAGGGTTCCGTCAGCTTCGCCAGCATCCCCACGGTCTGCAGAGCTCCCCGAGCTTCTGTGGTGTCACAGTGGAGGCAGGGTTGCATCAGGTTCCATAGCATCAGCACGGTCTCCAGGGCTCCCAGAGGTTCTGTGGTGTCACAGTGGAGGCAGGGTTGCATCAGGTTCCATAGCATCACCACAGTCTCCAGGGCTCCCTGAGCTTCTGTGGTGTCACAGTGGAGGCAGGGTTGCATCAGGTTCCATAGCATCAGCACGGTCTGCAGAGCTCCCAGAGGTTCTGTGGTGTCACAGAGGAGGCAGGGTTGCATCAGGTTCCATAGCATCACCACGGTCTCCAGGGCTCCAAGAGCTTCTGTGGTGTCACAGAGGAGGCAGGGTTGCATCAGGTTCAATAGCATCAGCACAGTCTCCAGGGCTCCCCTGAGCTTCTGTGGTGGTGTCACAGAGGAGCCAGGCTTCCTTGTAGTTCCCCAGCATCACAAAGGCTCTCCTGGGAGCCACGGGTCACAAAGCACCGTGGGCTCTGTGCAGTCCCGCTGTGTCACAATGGCCGCTGGCTTCCACGAGCCCCCGCAGTGTCCCAGTGGGCCCCGTGGCTTTAGGAGTGGGTGGCTGGGAGTTGGTGCCAGCGGCTGGGGGAGCAGCAGCAGGGACTGTGTGTGGACAGTGCCATGGCCACTTGTGTGGCCACTGGTGTCTCTGTGCCAGGCACAGCCGTGGTGTGTAACACCGGCTCTGGGTCCTTTGGCTGTGCAGGTGGCAGTCACGGCCTGGAGCAGGGCTGCTCCCGGGGGACAGCCTGGGGCAGGAGGCTGCTGGAGATTCATTCCCCACACTCCTTGTCATGAGGTGCTCAGAGTGATTGGAAAGGCTGTTGGCAGCAGGCAGTTCTCTGGGTTCAAGCTGTGGAGCTGTCAGCGGGAATGCAAAGGCCAAGCTGGTGAGCCTTTTGTCCTGGTGCCTTTAGTGTGTGAGCAGTCCCTGGTGCCGTTGTCTTTGGATCCTGAGTGTGGGAGAGGCAAGGCTTAGGATGGTGCGTAGAGCTGAGAAGGAAAGTGCCGAGAGCAGCGTGTGTGCTGCTGCTTTGAGGGGTGCAGTTGAAGTTGTAGGCAGCAAGAGCTTTCTCAGCTGGCCCTTTTGTGAGCTCTGCTTTTGCCAGATGACTTCCATCTTACCCTCTTACCATCTTAGCCTCTCATTTTTGCATATCCCAAACCCCCTTCCAAACATCCAGCAGCTGCTTGTAAAGAAGAAGTCCTAGAACAAAAAGCCAGTGCTGCCTTTCATAGCCCCTTTGCTGTCTATGAAGTAGAGGAAAGAAGCTAGTGAGACGCACTTTCTTTCTCAACTCCATAGAGCGCATCCTTCTCTCAAGGTGGCAGAGTCCTTGGCGGAAGTGAAGCATCTGCAGCTGCAGTTCAGACTGAGAGATGTGCCAGGACAGGAAACATTTGCTGACCTTCCCTGTTCCCTGTGCAACATGATTCTCGCATCCCAGTCACTTTCACATACCTTCGGTATCCCTGAGTCCAAGCAGCTAAAGCTCACAGAGACAGAAGTGTCAGGAAGGAAAACGTTGCAAAAGCACCCCCTTCTCTTATCAGCATATAAATTGTGCACAACAGGCTGCGGCACCGAACCTTCCTTCTCAGATAGACATGCCATCACACTTTTCACTCTTGCAGCTCGGTTGAAAAGCTCCAGCAGCTGCTCCCGCAATAGCAAAAGGTTCTAGAAGTGAAAGCCAGTTTGGGGCTGCACCTTCTCCTTGCCGCATGTAAGCCACACCAAACTCCCTGATGCACTCTGTCCTCCCCTTCTCAAAGGAGTAGACGGTGGCATCAGGACACACCTGTGTCCCAGCAGCTGGGTGCCCAGCCGGGAGCAGGAGCAGGGCTGGGGCTGCTCCCAAAGTTGCCCCGCCCCAATGCCAGAGCCGGACATATGCTGAGGGGGGGCTGGATCAGGCTTTATTGTCCAGCTGCATGCCAGGAGTGAGCACAAAATCTACCTGCATTCTCTGCAGCATGCCATCCTGGAGCAGAGCCATTGCCAAAGGAAGCCGTCAGCCCGTGCCAAGCCAGTGCCGGAGTGGGATCCTAGCAGCACCTGTGGAAGCCGGGAGAGAGGAGCCCACCTGGAGCAGGTTCGTGCAGGATTAATCATCCCGTGGCTTCCCACCAGGGTCCTGTTGCTTCCAAAAGGCCCCACAGTGTCACTGTGGCCCCTCGGTTCCACCAGGTTCCATAGCGTCACTGTGGTGCCCAGGGTTCCGTCAGCTTCGCCAGCATCCCCACGGTCTGCAGAGCTCCCCGAGCTTCTGTGGTGTCACAGTGGAGGCAGGGTTGCATCAGGTTCCATAGCATCAGCACGGTCTCCAGGGCTCCCAGAGGTTCTGTGGTGTCACAGTGGAGGCAGGGTTGCATCAGGTTCCATAGCATCACCACAGTCTCCAGGGCTCCCTGAGCTTCTGTGGTGTCACAGTGGAGGCAGGGTTGCATCAGGTTCCATAGCATCAGCACGGTCTCCAGGGCTCCCAGAGGTTCTGTGGTGTCACAGAGGAGGCAGGGTTGCATCAGGTTCCATAGCATCACCACGGTCTCCAGGGCTCCAAGAGCTTCTGTGTTGTCACAGAGGAGGCAGGGTTGCATCAGGTTCAATAGCATCAGCACGGTCTCCAGGGCTCCCCTGAGCTTCTGTGGTGGTGTCACAGAGGAGCCAGGCTTCCTTGTAGTTCCCCAGGATCACAAAGGCTCTCCTGGGAGCCACGGGTCACAAAGCACCGTGGGCTCTGTGCAGCCCCGCTGTGTCACAATGGCCGCTGGCTTCCACGAGCCCCCGCAGTGTCCCAGTGGGCCCCGTGGCTTTAGGAGTGGGTGGCTGGGAGTTGGTGCCAGCGGCTGGGGGAGCAGCAGCAGGGACTGTGTGTGGACAGTGCCATGGCCACTTGTGTGGCCACTGGTGTCTCTGTGCCAGGCACAGCCGTGGTGTGTAACACCGGCTCTGGGTCCTTTGGCTGTGCAGGTGGCAGTCACAGCCTGGAGCAGGGCTGCTCCCGGGGGACAGCCTGGGGCAGGAGGCTGCTGGAGATTCATTCCCCACACTCCTTGTCATGAGGTGCTCAGAGTGATTGGAAAGGCTGTTGGCAGCAGGCAGTTCTCTGGGTTCAAGCTGTGGAGCTGTCAGCGGGAATGCAAAGGCCAAGCTGGTGAGCCTTTTGTCCTGGTGCCTTTAGTGTGTGAGCAGTCCCTGGTGCCGTTGTCTTTGGATCCTGAGTGTGGGAGAGGCAAGGCTTAGGATGGTGCGTAGAGCTGAGAAGGAAAGTGCCGAGAGCAGCGTGTGTGCTGCTGCTTTGAGGGGTGCAGTTGAAGTTGTAGGCAGCAAGAGCTTTCTCAGCTGGCCCTTTTGTGAGCTCTGCTTTTGCCAGATGACTTCCATCTTACCCTCTTACCATCTTAGCCTCTCATTTTTGCATATCCCAAACCCCCTTCCAAACATCCAGCAGCTGCTTGTAAAGAAGAAGTCCTAGAACAAAAAGCCAGTGCTGCCTTTCATAGCCCCTTTGCTGTCTATGAAGTAGAGGAAAGAAGCTAGTGAGACGCACTTTCTTTCTCAACTCCATAGAGCGCATCCTTCTCTCAAGGTGGCAGAGTCCTTGGCGGAAGTGAAGCATCTGCAGCTGCAGTTCAGACTGAGAGATGTGCCAGGACAGGAAACATTTGCTGACCTTCCCTGTTCCCTGTGCAACATGATTCTCGCATCCCAGTCACTTTCACATACCTTCGGTATCCCTGAGTCCAAGCAGCTAAAGCTCACAGAGACAGAAGTGTCAGGAAGGAAAACGTTGCAAAAGCACCCCCTTCTCTTATCAGCATATAAATTGTGCACAACAGGCTGCGGCACCGAACCTTCCTTCTCAGATAGACATGCCATCACACTTTTCACTCTTGCAGCTCGGTTGAAAAGCTCCAGCAGCTGCTCCCGCAATAGCAAAAGGTTCTAGAAGTGAAAGCCAGTTTGGGGCTGCACCTTCTCCTTGCCGCATGTAAGCCACACCAAACTCCCTGATGCACTCTGTCCTCCCCTTCTCAAAGGAGTAGACGGTGGCATCAGGACACACCTGTGTCCCAGCAGCTGGGTGCCCAGCCGGGAGCAGGAGCAGGGCTGGGGCTGCTCCCAAAGTTGCCCCGCCCCAATGCCAGAGCCGGACATATGCTGAGGGGGGGCTGGATCAGGCTTTATTGTCCAGCTGCATGCCAGGAGTGAGCACAAAATCTACCTGCATTCTCTGCAGCATGCCATCCTGGAGCAGAGCCATTGCCAAAGGAAGCCGTGAGCCCGTGCCAAGCCAGTGCCGGAGTGGGATCCTAGCAGCACCTGTGGAAGCCGGGAGAGAGGAGCCCACCTGGAGCAGGTTCGTGCAGGATTAATCATCCCGTGGCTTCCCACCAGGGTCCTGTTGCTTCCAAAAGGCCCCACAGTGTCACTGTGGCCCCTCGGTTCCACCAGGTTCCATAGCGTCACTGTGGTGCCCAGGGTTCCGTCAGCTTCGCCAGCATCCCCACGGTCTGCAGAGCTCCCCGAGCTTCTGTGGTGTCACAGTGGAGGCAGGGTTGCATCAGGTTCCATAGCATCAGCACGGTCTCCAGGGCTCCCAGAGGTTCTGTGGTGTCACAGTGGAGGCAGGGTTGCATCAGGTTCCATAGCATCACCACAGTCTCCAGGGCTCCCTGAGCTTCTGTGGTGTCACAGTGGAGGCAGGGTTGCATCAGGTTCCATAGCATCAGCACGGTCTGCAGAGCTCCCAGAGGTTCTGTGGTGTCACAGAGGAGGCAGGGTTGCATCAGGTTCCATAGCATCACCACGGTCTCCAGGGCTCCAAGAGCTTCTGTGGTGTCACAGAGGAGGCAGGGTTGCATCAGGTTCAATAGCATCAGCACAGTCTCCAGGGCTCCCCTGAGCTTCTGTGGTGGTGTCACAGAGGAGGCAGGCTTCCTTGTAGTTCCCCAGCATCACAAAGGCTCTCCTGGGAGCCACGGGTCACAAAGCACCGTGGGCTCTGTGCAGCCCCGCTGTGTCACAATGGCCGCTGGCTTCCACGAGCCCCCGCAGTGTCCCAGTGGGCCCCGTGGCTTTAGGAGTGGGTGGCTGGGAGTTGGTGCCAGCGGCTGGGGGAGCAGCAGCAGGGACTGTGTGTGGACAGTGCCATGGCCACTTGTGTGGCCACTGGTGTCTCTGTGCCAGGCACAGCCGTGGTGTGTAACACCGGCTCTGGGTCCTTTGGCTGTGCAGGTGGCAGTCACGGCCTGGAGCAGGGCTGCTCCCGGGGGACAGCCTGGGGCAGGAGGCTGCTGGAGATTCATTCCCCACACTCCTTGTCATGAGGTGCTCAGAGTGATTGGAAAGGCTGTTGGCAGCAGGCAGTTCTCTGGGTTCAAGCTGTGGAGCTGTCAGCGGGAATGCAAAGGCCAAGCTGGTGAGCCTTTTGTCCTGGTGCCTTTAGTGTGTGAGCAGTCCCTGGTGCCGTTGTCTTTGGATCCTGAGTGTGGGAGAGGCAAGGCTTAGGATGGTGCGTAGAGCTGAGAAGGAAAGTGCCGAGAGCAGCGTGTGTGCTGCTGCTTTGAGGGGTGCAGTTGAAGTTGTAGGCAGCAAGAGCTTTCTCAGCTGGCCCTTTTGTGAGCTCTGCTTTTGCCAGATGACTTCCATCTTACCCTCTTACCATCTTAGCCTCTCATTTTTGCATATCCCAAACCCCCTTCCAAACATCCAGCAGCTGCTTGTAAAGAAGAAGTCCTAGAACAAAAAGCCAGTGCTGCCTTTCATAGCCCCTTTGCTGTCTATGAAGTAGAGGAAAGAAGCTAGTGAGACGCACTTTCTTTCTCAACTCCATAGAGCGCATCCTTCTCTCAAGGTGGCAGAGTCCTTGGCGGAAGTGAAGCATCTGCAGCTGCAGTTCAGACTGAGAGATGTGCCAGGACAGGAAACATTTGCTGACCTTCCCTGTTCCCTGTGCAACATGATTCTCGCATCCCAGTCACTTTCACATACCTTCGGTATCCCTGAGTCCAAGCAGCTAAAGCTCACAGAGACAGAAGTGTCAGGAAGGAAAACGTTGCAAAAGCACCCCCTTCTCTTATCAGCATATAAATTGTGCACAACAGGCTGCGGCACCGAACCTTCCTTCTCAGATAGACATGCCATCACACTTTTCACTCTTGCAGCTCGGTTGAAAAGCTCCAGCAGCTGCTCCCGCAATAGCAAAAGGTTCTAGAAGTGAAAGCCAGTTTGGGGCTGCACCTTCTCCTTGCCGCATGTAAGCCACACCAAACTCCCTGATGCACTCTGTCCTCCCCTTCTCAAAGGAGTAGACGGTGGCATCAGGACACACCTGTGTCCCAGCAGCTGGGTGCCCAGCCGGGAGCAGGAGCAGGGCTGGGGCTGCTCCCAAAGTTGCCCCGCCCCAATGCCAGAGCCGGACATATGCTGAGGGGGGGCTGGATCAGGCTTTATTGTCCAGCTGCATGCCAGGAGTGAGCACAAAATCTACCTGCATTCTCTGCAGCATGCCATCCTGGAGCAGAGCCATTGCCAAAGGAAGCCGTCAGCCCGTGCCAAGCCAGTGCCGGAGTGGGATCCTAGCAGCACCTGTGGAAGCCGGGAGAGAGGAGCCCACCTGGAGCAGGTTCGTGCAGGATTAATCATCCCGTGGCTTCCCACCAGGGTCCTGTTGCTTCCAAAAGGCCCCACAGTGTCACTGTGGCCCCTCGGTTCCACCAGGTTCCATAGCGTCACTGTGGTGCCCAGGGTTCCGTCAGCTTCGCCAGCATCCCCACGGTCTGCAGAGCTCCCCGAGCTTCTGTGGTGTCACAGTGGAGGCAGGGTTGCATCAGGTTCCATAGCATCAGCACGGTCTCCAGGGCTCCCAGAGGTTCTGTGGTGTCACAGTGGAGGCAGGGTTGCATCAGGTTCCATAGCATCACCACAGTCTCCAGGGCTCCCTGAGCTTCTGTGGTGTCACAGTGGAGGCAGGGTTGCATCAGGTTCCATAGCATCAGCACGGTCTCCAGGGCTCCCAGAGGTTCTGTGGTGTCACAGAGGAGGCAGGGTTGCATCAGGTTCCATAGCATCAGCACGGTCTCCAGGGCTCCCTGAGCTTCTGTGGTGTCACAGAGGAGGCAGGGTTGCATCAGGTTCAATAGCATCAGCACGGTCTCCAGGGCTCCCCTGAGCTTCTGTGGTGGTGTCACAGAGGAGCCAGGCTTCCTTGTAGTTCCCCAGCATCACAAAGGCTCTCCTGGGAGCCACGGGTCACAAAGCACCGTGGGCTCTGTGCAGCCCCGCTGTGTCACAATGGCCGCTGGCTTCCACGAGCCCCCGCAGTGTCCCAGTGGGCCCCGTGGCTTTAGGAGTGGGTGGCTGGGAGTTGGTGCCAGCGGCTGGGGGAGCAGCAGCAGGGACTGTGTGTGGACAGTGCCATGGCCACTTGTGTGGCCACTGGTGTCTCTGTGCCAGGCACAGCCGTGGTGTGTAACACCGGCTCTGGGTCCTTTGGCTGTGCAGGTGGCAGTCACGGCCTGGAGCAGGGCTGCTCCCGGGGGACAGCCTGGGGCAGGAGGCTGCTGGAGATTCATTCCCCACACTCCTTGTCATGAGGTGCTCAGAGTGATTGGAAAGGCTGTTGGCAGCAGGCAGTTCTCTGGGTTCAAGCTGTGGAGCTGTCAGCGGGAATGCAAAGGCCAAGCTGGTGAGCCTTTTGTCCTGGTGCCTTTAGTGTGTGAGCAGTCCCTGGTGCCGTTGTCTTTGGATCCTGAGTGTGGGAGAGGCAAGGCTTAGGATGGTGCGTAGAGCTGAGAAGGAAAGTGCCGAGAGCAGCGTGTGTGCTGCTGCTTTGAGGGGTGCAGTTGAAGTTGTAGGCAGCAAGAGCTTTCTCAGCTGGCCCTTTTGTGAGCTCTGCTTTTGCCAGATGACTTCCATCTTACCCTCTTACCATCTTAGCCTCTCATTTTTGCATATCCCAAACCCCCTTCCAAACATCCAGCAGCTGCTTGTAAAGAAGAAGTCCTAGAACAAAAAGCCAGTGCTGCCTTTCATAGCCCCTTTGCTGTCTATGAAGTAGAGGAAAGAAGCTAGTGAGACGCACTTTCTTTCTCAACTCCATAGAGCGCATCCTTCTCTCAAGGTGGCAGAGTCCTTGGCGGAAGTGAAGCATCTGCAGCTGCAGTTCAGACTGAGAGATGTGCCAGGACAGGAAACATTTGCTGACCTTCCCTGTTCCCTGTGCAACATGATTCTCGCATCCCAGTCACTTTCACATACCTTCGGTATCCCTGAGTCCAAGCAGCTAAAGCTCACAGAGACAGAAGTGTCAGGAAGGAAAACGTTGCAAAAGCACCCCCTTCTCTTATCAGCATATAAATTGTGCACAACAGGCTGCGGCACCGAACCTTCCTTCTCAGATAGACATGCCATCACACTTTTCACTCTTGCAGCTCGGTTGAAAAGCTCCAGCAGCTGCTCCCGCAATAGCAAAAGGTTCTAGAAGTGAAAGCCAGTTTGGGGCTGCACCTTCTCCTTGCCGCATGTAAGCCACACCAAACTCCCTGATGCACTCTGTCCTCCCCTTCTCAAAGGAGTAGACGGTGGCATCAGGACACACCTGTGTCCCAGCAGCTGGGTGCCCAGCCGGGAGCAGGAGCAGGGCTGGGGCTGCTCCCAAAGTTGCCCCGCCCCAATGCCAGAGCCGGACATATGCTGAGGGGGGGCTGGATCAGGCTTTATTGTCCAGCTGCATGCCAGGAGTGAGCACAAAATCTACCTGCATTCTCTGCAGCATGCCATCCTGGAGCAGAGCCATTGCCAAAGGAAGCCGTCAGCCCGTGCCAAGCCAGTGCCGGAGTGGGATCCTAGCAGCACCTGTGGAAGCCGGGAGAGAGGAGCCCACCTGGAGCAGGTTCGTGCAGGATTAATCATCCCGTGGCTTCCCACCAGGGTCCTGTTGCTTCCAAAAGGCCCCACAGTGTCACTGTGGCCCCTCGGTTCCACCAGGTTCCATAGCGTCACTGTGGTGCCCAGGGTTCCGTCAGCTTCGCCAGCATCCCCACGGTCTGCAGAGCTCCCCGAGCTTCTGTGGTGTCACAGTGGAGGCAGGGTTGCATCAGGTTCCATAGCATCAGCACGGTCTCCAGGGCTCCCAGAGGTTCTGTGGTGTCACAGTGGAGGCAGGGTTGCATCAGGTTCCATAGCATCACCACAGTCTCCAGGGCTCCCTGAGCTTCTGTGGTGTCACAGTGGAGGCAGGGTTGCATCAGGTTCCATAGCATCAGCACGGTCTCCAGGGCTCCCAGAGGTTCTGTGGTGTCACAGAGGAGGCAGGGTTGCATCAGGTTCCATAGCATCAGCACGGTCTCCAGGGCTCCCTGAGCTTCTGTGGTGTCACAGAGGAGGCAGGGTTGCATCAGGTTCAATAGCATCAGCACGGTCTCCAGGGCTCCCCTGAGCTTCTGTGGTGGTGTCACAGAGGAGCCAGGCTTCCTTGTAGTTCCCCAGCATCACAAAGGCTCTCCTGGGAGCCACGGGTCACAAAGCACCGTGGGCTCTGTGCAGCCCCGCTGTGTCACAATGGCCGCTGGCTTCCACGAGCCCCCGCAGTGTCCCAGTGGGCCCCGTGGCTTTAGGAGTGGGTGGCTGGGAGTTGGTGCCAGCGGCTGGGGGAGCAGCAGCAGGGACTGTGTGTGGACAGTGCCATGGCCACTTGTGTGGCCACTGGTGTCTCTGTGCCAGGCACAGCCGTGGTGTGTAACACCGGCTCTGGGTCCTTTGGCTGTGCAGGTGGCAGTCACGGCCTGGAGCAGGGCTGCTCCCGGGGGACAGCCTGGGGCAGGAGGCTGCTGGAGATTCATTCCCCACACTCCTTGTCATGAGGTGCTCAGAGTGATTGGAAAGGCTGTTGGCAGCAGGCAGTTCTCTGGGTTCAAGCTGTGGAGCTGTCAGCGGGAATGCAAAGGCCAAGCTGGTGAGCCTTTTGTCCTGGTGCCTTTAGTGTGTGAGCAGTCCCTGGTGCCGTTGTCTTTGGATCCTGAGTGTGGGAGAGGCAAGGCTTAGGATGGTGCGTAGAGCTGAGAAGGAAAGTGCCGAGAGCAGCATGTGTGCTGCTGCTTTGAGGGGTGCAGTTGAAGTTGTAGGCAGCAAGAGCTTTCTCAGCTGGCCCTTTTGTGAGCTCTGCTTTTGCCAGATGACTTCCATCTTACCCTCTTACCATCTTAGCCTCTCATTTTTGCATATCCCAAACCCCCTTCCAAACATCCAGCAGCTGCTTGTAAAGAAGAAGTCCTAGAACAAAAAGCCAGTGCTGCCTTTCATAGCCCCTTTGCTGTCTATGAAGTAGAGGAAAGAAGCTAGTGAGACGCACTTTCTTTCTCAACTCCATAGAGCGCATCCTTCTCTCAAGGTGGCAGAGTCCTTGGCGGAAGTGAAGCATCTGCAGCTGCAGTTCAGACTGAGAGATGTGCCAGGACAGGAAACATTTGCTGACCTTCCCTGTTCCCTGTGCAACATGATTCTCGCATCCCAGTCACTTTCACATACCTTCGGTATCCCTGAGTCCAAGCAGCTAAAGCTCACAGAGACAGAAGTGTCAGGAAGGAAAACGTTGCAAAAGCACCCCCTTCTCTTATCAGCATATAAATTGTGCACAACAGGCTGCGGCACCGAACCTTCCTTCTCAGATAGACATGCCATCACACTTTTCACTCTTGCAGCTCGGTTGAAAAGCTCCAGCAGCTGCTCCCGCAATAGCAAAAGGTTCTAGAAGTGAAAGCCAGTTTGGGGCTGCACCTTCTCCTTGCCGCATGTAAGCCACACCAAACTCCCTGATGCACTCTGTCCTCCCCTTCTCAAAGGAGTAGACGGTGGCATCAGGACACACCTGTGTCCCAGCAGCTGGGTGCCCAGCCGGGAGCAGGAGCAGGGCTGGGGCTGCTCCCAAAGTTGCCCCGCCCCAATGCCAGAGCCGGACATATGCTGAGGGGGGGCTGGATCAGGCTTTATTGTCCAGCTGCATGCCAGGAGTGAGCACAAAATCTACCTGCATTCTCTGCAGCATGCCATCCTGGAGCAGAGCCATTGCCAAAGGAAGCCGTCAGCCCGTGCCAAGCCAGTGCCGGAGTGGGATCCTAGCAGCACCTGTGGAAGCCGGGAGAGAGGAGCCCACCTGGAGCAGGTTCGTGCAGGATTAATCATCCCGTGGCTTCCCACCAGGGTCCTGTTGCTTCCAAAAGGCCCCACAGTGTCACTGTGGCCCCTCGGTTCCACCAGGTTCCATAGCGTCACTGTGGTGCCCAGGGTTCCGTCAGCTTCGCCAGCATCCCCACGGTCTGCAGAGCTCCCCGAGCTTCTGTGGTGTCACAGTGGAGGCAGGGTTGCATCAGGTTCCATAGCATCAGCACGGTCTCCAGGGCTCCCAGAGGTTCTGTGGTGTCACAGAGGAGGCAGGGTTGCATCAGGTTCCATAGCATCAGCACGGTCTCCAGGGCTCCAAGAGCTTCTGTGGTGTCACAGAGGAGGCAGGGTTGCATCAGGTTCAATAGCATCAGCACGGTCTCCAGGGCTCCCCTGAGCTTCTGTGGTGGTGTCACAGAGGAGCCAGGCTTCCTTGTAGTTCCCCAGCATCACAAAGGCTCTCCTGGGAGCCACGGGTCACAAAGCACCGTGGGGTCTGTGCAGCCCCGCTGTGTCACAATGGCCGCTGGCTTCCACGAGCCCCCGCAGTGTCCCAGTGGGCCCCGTGGCTTTAGGAGTGGGTGGCTGGGAGTTGGTGCCAGCGGCTGGGGGAGCAGCAGCAGGGACTGTGTGTGGACAGTGCCATGGCCACTTGTGTGGCCACTGGTGTCTCTGTGCCAGGCACAGCCGTGGTGTGTAACACCGGCTCTGGGTCCTTTGGCTGTGCAGGTGGCAGTCACGGCCTGGAGCAGGGCTGCTCCCGGGGGACAGCCTGGGGCAGGAGGCTGCTGGAGATTCATTCCCCACACTCCTTGTCATGAGGTGCTCAGAGTGATTGGAAAGGCTGTTGGCAGCAGGCAGTTCTCTGGGTTCAAGCTGTGGAGCTGTCAGCGGGAATGCAAAGGCCAAGCTGGTGAGCCTTTTGTCCTGGTGCCTTTAGTGTGTGAGCAGTCCCTGGTGCCGTTGTCTTTGGATCCTGAGTGTGGGAGAGGCAAGGCTTAGGATGGTGCGTAGAGCTGAGAAGGAAAGTGCCGAGAGCAGCGTGTGTGCTGCTGCTTTGAGGGGTGCAGTTGAAGTTGTAGGCAGCAAGAGCTTTCTCAGCTGGCCCTTTTGTGAGCTCTGCTTTTGCCAGATGACTTCCATCTTACCCTCTTACCATCTTAGCCTCTCATTTTTGCATATCCCAAACCCCCTTCCAAACATCCAGCAGCTGCTTGTAAAGAAGAAGTCCTAGAACAAAAAGCCAGTGCTGCCTTTCATAGCCCCTTTGCTGTCTATGAAGTAGAGGAAAGAAGCTAGTGAGACGCACTTTCTTTCTCAACTCCATAGAGCGCATCCTTCTCTCAAGGTGGCAGAGTCCTTGGCGGAAGTGAAGCATCTGCAGCTGCAGTTCAGACTGAGAGATGTGCCAGGACAGGAAACATTTGCTGACCTTCCCTGTTCCCTGTGCAACATGATTCTCGCATCCCAGTCACTTTCACATACCTTCGGTATCCCTGAGTCCAAGCAGCTAAAGCTCACAGAGACAGAAGTGTCAGGAAGGAAAACGTTCCAAAAGCACCCCCTTCTCTTATCAGCATATAAATTGTGCACAACAGGCTGCGGCACCGAACCTTCCTTCTCAGATAGACATGCCATCACACTTTTCACTCTTGCAGCTCGGTTGAAAAGCTCCAGCAGCTGCTCCCGCAATAGCAAAAGGTTCTAGAAGTGAAAGCCAGTTTGGGGCTGCACCTTCTCCTTGCCGCATGTAAGCCACACCAAACTCCCTGATGCACTCTGTCCTCCCCTTCTCAAAGGAGTAGACGGTGGCATCAGGACACACCTGTGTCCCAGCAGCTGGGTGCCCAGCCGGGAGCAGGAGCAGGGCTGGGGCTGCTCCCAAAGTTGCCCCGCCCCAATGCCAGAGCCGGACATATGCTGAGGGGGGGCTGGATCAGGCTTTATTGTCCAGCTGCATGCCAGGAGTGAGCACAAAATCTACCTGCATTCTCTGCAGCATGCCATCCTGGAGCAGAGCCATTGCCAAAGGAAGCCGTGAGCCCGTGCCAAGCCAGTGCCGGAGTGGGATCCTAGCAGCACCTGTGGAAGCCGGGAGAGAGGAGCCCACCTGGAGCAGGTTCGTGCAGGATTAATCATCCCGTGGCTTCCCACCAGGGTCCTGTTGCTTCCAAAAGGCCCCACAGTGTCACTGTGGCCCCTCGGTTCCACCAGGTTCCATAGCGTCACTGTGGTGCCCAGGGTTCCGTCAGCTTCGCCAGCATCCCCACGGTCTGCAGAGCTCCCCGAGCTTCTGTGGTGTCACAGTGGAGGCAGGGTTGCATCAGGTTCCATAGCATCAGCACGGTCTCCAGGGCTCCCAGAGGTTCTGTGGTGTCACAGTGGAGGCAGGGTTGCATCAGGTTCCATAGCATCACCACAGTCTCCAGGGCTCCCTGAGCTTCTGTGGTGTCACAGTGGAGGCAGGGTTGCATCAGGTTCCATAGCATCAGCACGGTCTGCAGAGCTCCCAGAGGTTCTGTGGTGTCACAGAGGAGGCAGGGTTGCATCAGGTTCCATAGCATCACCACGGTCTCCAGGGCTCCAAGAGCTTCTGTGGTGTCACAGAGGAGGCAGGGTTGCATCAGGTTCAATAGCATCAGCACAGTCTCCAGGGCTCCCCTGAGCTTCTGTGGTGGTGTCACAGAGGAGCCAGGCTTCCTTGTAGTTCCCCAGCATCACAAAGGCTCTCCTGGGAGCCACGGGTCACAAAGCACCGTGGGCTCTGTGCAGCCCCGCTGTGTCACAATGGCCGCTGGCTTCCACGAGCCCCCGCAGTGTCCCAGTGGGCCCCGTGGCTTTAGGAGTGGGTGGCTGGGAGTTGGTGCCAGCGGCTGGGGGAGCAGCAGCAGGGACTGTGTGTGGACAGTGCCATGGCCACTTGTGTGGCCACTGGTGTCTCTGTGCCAGGCACAGCCGTGGTGTGTAACACCGGCTCTGGGTCCTTTGGCTGTGCAGGTGGCAGTCACGGCCTGGAGCAGGGCTGCTCCCGGGGGACAGCCTGGGGCAGGAGGCTGCTGGAGATTCATTCCCCACACTCCTTGTCATGAGGTGCTCAGAGTGATTGGAAAGGCTGTTGGCAGCAGGCAGTTCTCTGGGTTCAAGCTGTGGAGCTGTCAGCGGGAATGCAAAGGCCAAGCTGGTGAGCCTTTTGTCCTGGTGCCTTTAGTGTGTGAGCAGTCCCTGGTGCCGTTGTCTTTGGATCCTGAGTGTGGGAGAGGCAAGGCTTAGGATGGTGCGTAGAGCTGAGAAGGAAAGTGCCGAGAGCAGCGTGTGTGCTGCTGCTTTGAGGGGTGCAGTTGAAGTTGTAGGCAGCAAGAGCTTTCTCAGCTGGCCCTTTTGTGAGCTCTGCTTTTGCCAGATGACTTCCATCTTACCCTCTTACCATCTTAGCCTCTCATTTTTGCATATCCCAAACCCCCTTCCAAACATCCAGCAGCTGCTTGTAAAGAAGAAGTCCTAGAACAAAAAGCCAGTGCTGCCTTTCATAGCCCCTTTGCTGTCTATGAAGTAGAGGAAAGAAGCTAGTGAGACGCACTTTCTTTCTCAACTCCATAGAGCGCATCCTTCTCTCAAGGTGGCAGAGTCCTTGGCGGAAGTGAAGCATCTGCAGCTGCAGTTCAGACTGAGAGATGTGCCAGGACAGGAAACATTTGCTGACCTTCCCTGTTCCCTGTGCAACATGATTCTCGCATCCCAGTCACTTTCACATACCTTCGGTATCCCTGAGTCCAAGCAGCTAAAGCTCACAGAGACAGAAGTGTCAGGAAGGAAAACGTTCCAAAAGCACCCCCTTCTCTTATCAGCATATAAATTGTGCACAACAGGCTGCGGCACCGAACCTTCCTTCTCAGATAGACATGCCATCACACTTTTCACTCTTGCAGCTCGGTTGAAAAGCTCCAGCAGCTGCTCCCGCAATAGCAAAAGGTTCTAGAAGTGAAAGCCAGTTTGGGGCTGCACCTTCTCCTTGCCGCATGTAAGCCACACCAAACTCCCTGATGCACTCTGTCCTCCCCTTCTCAAAGGAGTAGACGGTGGCATCAGGACACACCTGTGTCCCAGCAGCTGGGTGCCCAGCCGGGAGCAGGAGCAGGGCTGGGGCTGCTCCCAAAGTTGCCCCGCCCCAATGCCAGAGCCGGACATATGCTGAGGGGGGGCTGGATCAGGCTTTATTGTCCAGCTGCATGCCAGGAGTGAGCACAAAATCTACCTGCATTCTCTGCAGCATGCCATCCTGGAGCAGAGCCATTGCCAAAGGAAGCCGTGAGCCCGTGCCAAGCCAGTGCCGGAGTGGGATCCTAGCAGCACCTGTGGAAGCCGGGAGAGAGGAGCCCACCTGGAGCAGGTTCGTGCAGGATTAATCATCCCGTGGCTTCCCACCAGGGTCCTGTTGCTTCCAAAAGGCCCCACAGTGTCACTGTGGCCCCTCGGTTCCACCAGGTTCCATAGCGTCACTGTGGTGCCCAGGGTTCCGTCAGCTTCGCCAGCATCCCCACGGTCTGCAGAGCTCCCCGAGCTTCTGTGGTGTCACAGTGGAGGCAGGGTTGCATCAGGTTCCATAGCATCAGCACGGTCTCCAGGGCTCCCAGAGGTTCTGTGGTGTCACAGTGGAGGCAGGGTTGCATCAGGTTCCATAGCATCACCACAGTCTCCAGGGCTCCCTGAGCTTCTGTGGTGTCACAGTGGAGGCAGGGTTGCATCAGGTTCCATAGCATCAGCACGGTCTCCAGGGCTCCCAGAGGTTCTGTGGTGTCACAGAGGAGGCAGGGTTGCATCAGGTTCCATAGCATCACCACGGTCTCCAGGGCTCCAAGAGCTTCTGTGTTGTCACAGAGGAGGCAGGGTTGCATCAGGTTCAATAGCATCAGCACGGTCTCCAGGGCTCCCCTGAGCTTCTGTGGTGGTGTCACAGAGGAGCCAGGCTTCCTTGTAGTTCCCCAGCATCACAAAGGCTCTCCTGGGAGCCACGGGTCACAAAGCACCGTGGGCTCTGTGCAGCCCCGCTGTGTCACAATGGCCGCTGGCTTCCACGAGCCCCCGCAGTGTCCCAGTGGGCCCCGTGGCTTTAGGAGTGGGTGGCTGGGAGTTGGTGCCAGCGGCTGGGGGAGCAGCAGCAGGGACTGTGTGTGGACAGTGCCATGGCCACTTGTGTGGCCACTGGTGTCTCTGTGCCAGGCACAGCCGTGGTGTGTAACACCGGCTCTGGGTCCTTTGGCTGTGCAGGTGGCAGTCACAGCCTGGAGCAGGGCTGCTCCCGGGGGACAGCCTGGGGCAGGAGGCTGCTGGAGATTCATTCCCCACACTCCTTGTCATGAGGTGCTCAGAGTGATTGGAAAGGCTGTTGGCAGCAGGCAGTTCTCTGGGTTCAAGCTGTGGAGCTGTCAGCGGGAATGCAAAGGCCAAGCTGGTGAGCCTTTTGTCCTGGTGCCTTTAGTGTGTGAGCAGTCCCTGGTGCCGTTGTCTTTGGATCCTGAGTGTGGGAGAGGCAAGGCTTAGGATGGTGCGTAGAGCTGAGAAGGAAAGTGCCGAGAGCAGCGTGTGTGCTGCTGCTTTGAGGGGTGCAGTTGAAGTTGTAGGCAGCAAGAGCTTTCTCAGCTGGCCCTTTTGTGAGCTCTGCTTTTGCCAGATGACTTCCATCTTACCCTCTTACCATCTTAGCCTCTCATTTTTGCATATCCCAAACCCCCTTCCAAACATCCAGCAGCTGCTTGTAAAGAAGAAGTCCTAGAACAAAAAGCCAGTGCTGCCTTTCATAGCCCCTTTGCTGTCTATGAAGTAGAGGAAAGAAGCTAGTGAGACGCACTTTCTTTCTCAACTCCATAGAGCGCATCCTTCTCTCAAGGTGGCAGAGTCCTTGGCGGAAGTGAAGCATCTGCAGCTGCAGTTCAGACTGAGAGATGTGCCAGGACAGGAAACATTTGCTGACCTTCCCTGTTCCCTGTGCAACATGATTCTCGCATCCCAGTCACTTTCACATACCTTCGGTATCCCTGAGTCCAAGCAGCTAAAGCTCACAGAGACAGAAGTGTCAGGAAGGAAAACGTTCCAAAAGCACCCCCTTCTCTTATCAGCATATAAATTGTGCACAACAGGCTGCGGCACCGAACCTTCCTTCTCAGATAGACATGCCATCACACTTTTCACTCTTGCAGCTCGGTTGAAAAGCTCCAGCAGCTGCTCCCGCAATAGCAAAAGGTTCTAGAAGTGAAAGCCAGTTTGGGGCTGCACCTTCTCCTTGCCGCATGTAAGCCACACCAAACTCCCTGATGCACTCTGTCCTCCCCTTCTCAAAGGAGTAGACGGTGGCATCAGGACACACCTGTGTCCCAGCAGCTGGGTGCCCAGCCGGGAGCAGGAGCAGGGCTGGGGCTGCTCCCAAAGTTGCCCCGCCCCAATGCCAGAGCCGGACATATGCTGAGGGGGGGCTGGATCAGGCTTTATTGTCCAGCTGCATGCCAGGAGTGAGCACAAAATCTACCTGCATTCTCTGCAGCATGCCATCCTGGAGCAGAGCCATTGCCAAAGGAAGCCGTGAGCCCGTGCCAAGCCAGTGCCGGAGTGGGATCCTAGCAGCACCTGTGGAAGCCGGGAGAGAGGAGCCCACCTGGAGCAGGTTCGTGCAGGATTAATCATCCCGTGGCTTCCCACCAGGGTCCTGTTGCTTCCAAAAGGCCCCACAGTGTCACTGTGGCCCCTCGGTTCCACCAGGTTCCATAGCGTCACTGTGGTGCCCAGGGTTCCGTCAGCTTCGCCAGCATCCCCACGGTCTGCAGAGCTCCCCGAGCTTCTGTGGTGTCACAGTGGAGGCAGGGTTGCATCAGGTTCCATAGCATCAGCACGGTCTCCAGGGCTCCCAGAGGTTCTGTGGTGTCACAGTGGAGGCAGGGTTGCATCAGGTTCCATAGCATCACCACAGTCTCCAGGGCTCCCTGAGCTTCTGTGGTGTCACAGTGGAGGCAGGGTTGCATCAGGTTCCATAGCATCAGCACGGTCTGCAGAGCTCCCAGAGGTTCTGTGGTGTCACAGAGGAGGCAGGGTTGCATCAGGTTCCATAGCATCAGCACGGTCTCCAGGGCTCCAAGAGCTTCTGTGGTGTCACAGAGGAGGCAGGGTTGCATCAGGTTCAATAGCATCAGCACAGTCTCCAGGGCTCCCCTGAGCTTCTGTGGTGGTGTCACAGAGGAGCCAGGCTTCCTTGTAGTTCCCCAGCATCACAAAGGCTCTCCTGGGAGCCACGGGTCACAAAGCACCGTGGGCTCTGTGCAGCCCCGCTGTGTCACAATGGCCGCTGGCTTCCACGAGCCCCCGCAGTGTCCCAGTGGGCCCCGTGGCTTTAGGAGTGGGTGGCTGGGAGTTGGTGCCAGCGGCTGGGGGAGCAGCAGCAGGGACTGTGTGTGGACAGTGCCATGGCCACTTGTGTGGCCACTGGTGTCTCTGTGCCAGGCACAGCCGTGGTGTGTAACACCGGCTCTGGGTCCTTTGGCTGTGCAGGTGGCAGTCACGGCCTGGAGCAGGGCTGCTCCCGGGGGACAGCCTGGGGCAGGAGGCTGCTGGAGATTCATTCCCCACACTCCTTGTCATGAGGTGCTCAGAGTGATTGGAAAGGCTGTTGGCAGCAGGCAGTTCTCTGGGTTCAAGCTGTGGAGCTGTCAGCGGGAATGCAAAGGCCAAGCTGGTGAGCCTTTTGTCCTGGTGCCTTTAGTGTGTGAGCAGTCCCTGGTGCCGTTGTCTTTGGATCCTGAGTGTGGGAGAGGCAAGGCTTAGGATGGTGCGTAGAGCTGAGAAGGAAAGTGCCGAGAGCAGCGTGTGTGCTGCTGCTTTGAGGGGTGCAGTTGAAGTTGTAGGCAGCAAGAGCTTTCTCAGCTGGCCCTTTTGTGAGCTCTGCTTTTGCCAGATGACTTCCATCTTACCCTCTTACCATCTTAGCCTCTCATTTTTGCATATCCCAAACCCCCTTCCAAACATCCAGCAGCTGCTTGTAAAGAAGAAGTCCTAGAACAAAAAGCCAGTGCTGCCTTTCATAGCCCCTTTGCTGTCTATGAAGTAGAGGAAAGAAGCTAGTGAGACGCACTTTCTTTCTCAACTCCATAGAGCGCATCCTTCTCTCAAGGTGGCAGAGTCCTTGGCGGAAGTGAAGCATCTGCAGCTGCAGTTCAGACTGAGAGATGTGCCAGGACAGGAAACATTTGCTGACCTTCCCTGTTCCCTGTGCAACATGATTCTCGCATCCCAGTCACTTTCACATACCTTCGGTATCCCTGAGTCCAAGCAGCTAAAGCTCACAGAGACAGAAGTGTCAGGAAGGAAAACGTTCCAAAAGCACCCCCTTCTCTTATCAGCATATAAATTGTGCACAACAGGCTGCGGCACCGAACCTTCCTTCTCAGATAGACATGCCATCACACTTTTCACTCTTGCAGCTCGGTTGAAAAGCTCCAGCAGCTGCTCCCGCAATAGCAAAAGGTTCTAGAAGTGAAAGCCAGTTTGGGGCTGCACCTTCTCCTTGCCGCATGTAAGCCACACCAAACTCCCTGATGCACTCTGTCCTCCCCTTCTCAAAGGAGTAGACGGTGGCATCAGGACACACCTGTGTCCCAGCAGCTGGGTGCCCAGCCGGGAGCAGGAGCAGGGCTGGGGCTGCTCCCAAAGTTGCCCCGCCCCAATGCCAGAGCCGGACATATGCTGAGGGGGGGCTGGATCAGGCTTTATTGTCCAGCTGCATGCCAGGAGTGAGCACAAAATCTACCTGCATTCTCTGCAGCATGCCATCCTGGAGCAGAGCCATTGCCAAAGGAAGCCGTGAGCCCGTGCCAAGCCAGTGCCGGAGTGGGATCCTAGCAGCACCTGTGGAAGCCGGGAGAGAGGAGCCCACCTGGAGCAGGTTCGTGCAGGATTAATCATCCCGTGGCTTCCCACCAGGGTCCTGTTGCTTCCAAAAGGCCCCACAGTGTCACTGTGGCCCCTCGGTTCCACCAGGTTCCATAGCGTCACTGTGGTGCCCAGGGTTCCGTCAGCTTCGCCAGCATCCCCACGGTCTGCAGAGCTCCCCGAGCTTCTGTGGTGTCACAGTGGAGGCAGGGTTGCATCAGGTTCCATAGCATCAGCACGGTCTCCAGGGCTCCCAGAGGTTCTGTGGTGTCACAGTGGAGGCAGGGTTGCATCAGGTTCCATAGCATCACCACAGTCTCCAGGGCTCCCTGAGCTTCTGTGGTGTCACAGTGGAGGCAGGGTTGCATCAGGTTCCATAGCATCAGCACGGTCTCCAGGGCTCCCAGAGGTTCTGTGGTGTCACAGAGGAGGCAGGGTTGCATCAGGTTCCATAGCATCACCACGGTCTCCAGGGCTCCAAGAGCTTCTGTGGTGTCACAGAGGAGGCAGGGTTGCATCAGGTTCAATAGCATCAGCACGGTCTCCAGGGCTCCCCTGAGCTTCTGTGGTGGTGTCACAGAGGAGCCAGGCTTCCTTGTAGTTCCCCAGCATCACAAAGGCTCTCCTGGGAGCCACGGGTCACAAAGCACCGTGGGCTCTGTGCAGCCCCGCTGTGTCACAATGGCCGCTGGCTTCCACGAGCCCCCGCAGTGTCCCAGTGGGCCCCGTGGCTTTAGGAGTGGGTGGCTGGGAGTTGGTGCCAGCGGCTGGGGGAGCAGCAGCAGGGACTGTGTGTGGACAGTGCCATGGCCACTTGTGTGGCCACTGGTGTCTCTGTGCCAGGCACAGCCGTGGTGTGTAACACCGGCTCTGGGTCCTTTGGCTGTGCAGGTGGCAGTCACGGCCTGGAGCAGGGCTGCTCCCGGGGGACAGCCTGGGGCAGGAGGCTGCTGGAGATTCATTCCCCACACTCCTTGTCATGAGGTGCTCAGAGTGATTGGAAAGGCTGTTGGCAGCAGGCAGTTCTCTGGGTTCAAGCTGTGGAGCTGTCAGCGGGAATGCAAAGGCCAAGCTGGTGAGCCTTTTGTCCTGGTGCCTTTAGTGTGTGAGCAGTCCCTGGTGCCGTTGTCTTTGGATCCTGAGTGTGGGAGAGGCAAGGCTTAGGATGGTGCGTAGAGCTGAGAAGGAAAGTGCCGAGAGCAGCGTGTGTGCTGCTGCTTTGAGGGGTGCAGTTGAAGTTGTAGGCAGCAAGAGCTTTCTCAGCTGGCCCTTTTGTGAGCTCTGCTTTTGCCAGATGACTTCCATCTTACCCTCTTACCATCTTAGCCTCTCATTTTTGCATATCCCAAACCCCCTTCCAAACATCCAGCAGCTGCTTGTAAAGAAGAAGTCCTAGAACAAAAAGCCAGTGCTGCCTTTCATAGCCCCTTTGCTGTCTATGAAGTAGAGGAAAGAAGCTAGTGAGACGCACTTTCTTTCTCAACTCCATAGAGCGCATCCTTCTCTCAAGGTGGCAGAGTCCTTGGCGGAAGTGAAGCATCTGCAGCTGCAGTTCAGACTGAGAGATGTGCCAGGACAGGAAACATTTGCTGACCTTCCCTGTTCCCTGTGCAACATGATTCTCGCATCCCAGTCACTTTCACATACCTTCGGTATCCCTGAGTCCAAGCAGCTAAAGCTCACAGAGACAGAAGTGTCAGGAAGGAAAACGTTCCAAAAGCACCCCCTTCTCTTATCAGCATATAAATTGTGCACAACAGGCTGCGGCACCGAACCTTCCTTCTCAGATAGACATGCCATCACACTTTTCACTCTTGCAGCTCGGTTGAAAAGCTCCAGCAGCTGCTCCCGCAATAGCAAAAGGTTCTAGAAGTGAAAGCCAGTTTGGGGCTGCACCTTCTCCTTGCCGCATGTAAGCCACACCAAACTCCCTGATGCACTCTGTCCTCCCCTTCTCAAAGGAGTAGACGGTGGCATCAGGACACACCTGTGTCCCAGCAGCTGGGTGCCCAGCCGGGAGCAGGAGCAGGGCTGGGGCTGCTCCCAAAGTTGCCCCGCCCCAATGCCAGAGCCGGACATATGCTGAGGGGGGGCTGGATCAGGCTTTATTGTCCAGCTGCATGCCAGGAGTGAGCACAAAATCTACCTGCATTCTCTGCAGCATGCCATCCTGGAGCAGAGCCATTGCCAAAGGAAGCCGTGAGCCCGTGCCAAGCCAGTGCCGGAGTGGGATCCTAGCAGCACCTGTGGAAGCCGGGAGAGAGGAGCCCACCTGGAGCAGGTTCGTGCAGGATTAATCATCCCGTGGCTTCCCACCAGGGTCCTGTTGCTTCCAAAAGGCCCCACAGTGTCACTGTGGCCCCTCGGTTCCACCAGGTTCCATAGCGTCACTGTGGTGCCCAGGGTTCCGTCAGCTTCGCCAGCATCCCCACGGTCTGCAGAGCTCCCCGAGCTTCTGTGGTGTCACAGTGGAGGCAGGGTTGCATCAGGTTCCATAGCATCAGCACGGTCTCCAGGGCTCCCAGAGGTTCTGTGGTGTCACAGTGGAGGCAGGGTTGCATCAGGTTCCATAGCATCACCACAGTCTCCAGGGCTCCCTGAGCTTCTGTGGTGTCACAGTGGAGGCAGGGTTGCATCAGGTTCCATAGCATCAGCACGGTCTCCAGGGCTCCCAGAGGTTCTGTGGTGTCACAGAGGAGGCAGGGTTGCATCAGGTTCCATAGCATCACCACGGTCTCCAGGGCTCCAAGAGCTTCTGTGTTGTCACAGAGGAGGCAGGGTTGCATCAGGTTCAATAGCATCAGCACGGTCTCCAGGGCTCCCCTGAGCTTCTGTGGTGGTGTCACAGAGGAGCCAGGCTTCCTTGTAGTTCCCCAGCATCACAAAGGCTCTCCTGGGAGCCACGGGTCACAAAGCACCGTGGGCTCTGTGCAGCCCCGCTGTGTCACAATGGCCGCTGGCTTCCACGAGCCCCCGCAGTGTCCCAGTGGGCCCCGTGGCTTTAGGAGTGGGTGGCTGGGAGTTGGTGCCAGCGGCTGGGGGAGCAGCAGCAGGGACTGTGTGTGGACAGTGCCATGGCCACTTGTGTGGCCACTGGTGTCTCTGTGCCAGGCACAGCCGTGGTGTGTAACACCGGCTCTGGGTCCTTTGGCTGTGCAGGTGGCAGTCACAGCCTGGAGCAGGGCTGCTCCCGGGGGACAGCCTGGGGCAGGAGGCTGCTGGAGATTCATTCCCCACACTCCTTGTCATGAGGTGCTCAGAGTGATTGGAAAGGCTGTTGGCAGCAGGCAGTTCTCTGGGTTCAAGCTGTGGAGCTGTCAGCGGGAATGCAAAGGCCAAGCTGGTGAGCCTTTTGTCCTGGTGCCTTTAGTGTGTGAGCAGTCCCTGGTGCCGTTGTCTTTGGATCCTGAGTGTGGGAGAGGCAAGGCTTAGGATGGTGCGTAGAGCTGAGAAGGAAAGTGCCGAGAGCAGCGTGTGTGCTGCTGCTTTGAGGGGTGCAGTTGAAGTTGTAGGCAGCAAGAGCTTTCTCAGCTGGCCCTTTTGTGAGCTCTGCTTTTGCCAGATGACTTCCATCTTACCCTCTTACCATCTTAGCCTCTCATTTTTGCATATCCCAAACCCCCTTCCAAACATCCAGCAGCTGCTTGTAAAGAAGAAGTCCTAGAACAAAAAGCCAGTGCTGCCTTTCATAGCCCCTTTGCTGTCTATGAAGTAGAGGAAAGAAGCTAGTGAGACGCACTTTCTTTCTCAACTCCATAGAGCGCATCCTTCTCTCAAGGTGGCAGAGTCCTTGGCGGAAGTGAAGCATCTGCAGCTGCAGTTCAGACTGAGAGATGTGCCAGGACAGGAAACATTTGCTGACCTTCCCTGTTCCCTGTGCAACATGATTCTCGCATCCCAGTCACTTTCACATACCTTCGGTATCCCTGAGTCCAAGCAGCTAAAGCTCACAGAGACAGAAGTGTCAGGAAGGAAAACGTTCCAAAAGCACCCCCTTCTCTTATCAGCATATAAATTGTGCACAACAGGCTGCGGCACCGAACCTTCCTTCTCAGATAGACATGCCATCACACTTTTCACTCTTGCAGCTCGGTTGAAAAGCTCCAGCAGCTGCTCCCGCAATAGCAAAAGGTTCTAGAAGTGAAAGCCAGTTTGGGGCTGCACCTTCTCCTTGCCGCATGTAAGCCACACCAAACTCCCTGATGCACTCTGTCCTCCCCTTCTCAAAGGAGTAGACGGTGGCATCAGGACACACCTGTGTCCCAGCAGCTGGGTGCCCAGCCGGGAGCAGGAGCAGGGCTGGGGCTGCTCCCAAAGTTGCCCCGCCCCAATGCCAGAGCCGGACATATGCTGAGGGGGGGCTGGATCAGGCTTTATTGTCCAGCTGCATGCCAGGAGTGAGCACAAAATCTACCTGCATTCTCTGCAGCATGCCATCCTGGAGCAGAGCCATTGCCAAAGGAAGCCGTGAGCCCGTGCCAAGCCAGTGCCGGAGTGGGATCCTAGCAGCACCTGTGGAAGCCGGGAGAGAGGAGCCCACCTGGAGCAGGTTCGTGCAGGATTAATCATCCCGTGGCTTCCCACCAGGGTCCTGTTGCTTCCAAAAGGCCCCACAGTGTCACTGTGGCCCCTCGGTTCCACCAGGTTCCATAGCGTCACTGTGGTGCCCAGGGTTCCGTCAGCTTCGCCAGCATCCCCACGGTCTGCAGAGCTCCCCGAGCTTCTGTGGTGTCACAGTGGAGGCAGGGTTGCATCAGGTTCCATAGCATCAGCACGGTCTCCAGGGCTCCCAGAGGTTCTGTGGTGTCACAGTGGAGGCAGGGTTGCATCAGGTTCCATAGCATCACCACAGTCTCCAGGGCTCCCTGAGCTTCTGTGGTGTCACAGTGGAGGCAGGGTTGCATCAGGTTCCATAGCATCAGCACGGTCTGCAGAGCTCCCAGAGGTTCTGTGGTGTCACAGAGGAGGCAGGGTTGCATCAGGTTCCATAGCATCAGCACGGTCTCCAGGGCTCCAAGAGCTTCTGTGGTGTCACAGAGGAGGCAGGGTTGCATCAGGTTCAATAGCATCAGCACAGTCTCCAGGGCTCCCCTGAGCTTCTGTGGTGGTGTCACAGAGGAGCCAGGCTTCCTTGTAGTTCCCCAGCATCACAAAGGCTCTCCTGGGAGCCACGGGTCACAAAGCACCGTGGGCTCTGTGCAGCCCCGCTGTGTCACAATGGCCGCTGGCTTCCACGAGCCCCCGCAGTGTCCCAGTGGGCCCCGTGGCTTTAGGAGTGGGTGGCTGGGAGTTGGTGCCAGCGGCTGGGGGAGCAGCAGCAGGGACTGTGTGTGGACAGTGCCATGGCCACTTGTGTGGCCACTGGTGTCTCTGTGCCAGGCACAGCCGTGGTGTGTAACACCGGCTCTGGGTCCTTTGGCTGTGCAGGTGGCAGTCACGGCCTGGAGCAGGGCTGCTCCCGGGGGACAGCCTGGGGCAGGAGGCTGCTGGAGATTCATTCCCCACACTCCTTGTCATGAGGTGCTCAGAGTGATTGGAAAGGCTGTTGGCAGCAGGCAGTTCTCTGGGTTCAAGCTGTGGAGCTGTCAGCGGGAATGCAAAGGCCAAGCTGGTGAGCCTTTTGTCCTGGTGCCTTTAGTGTGTGAGCAGTCCCTGGTGCCGTTGTCTTTGGATCCTGAGTGTGGGAGAGGCAAGGCTTAGGATGGTGCGTAGAGCTGAGAAGGAAAGTGCCGAGAGCAGCGTGTGTGCTGCTGCTTTGAGGGGTGCAGTTGAAGTTGTAGGCAGCAAGAGCTTTCTCAGCTGGCCCTTTTGTGAGCTCTGCTTTTGCCAGATGACTTCCATCTTACCCTCTTACCATCTTAGCCTCTCATTTTTGCATATCCCAAACCCCCTTCCAAACATCCAGCAGCTGCTTGTAAAGAAGAAGTCCTAGAACAAAAAGCCAGTGCTGCCTTTCATAGCCCCTTTGCTGTCTATGAAGTAGAGGAAAGAAGCTAGTGAGACGCACTTTCTTTCTCAACTCCATAGAGCGCATCCTTCTCTCAAGGTGGCAGAGTCCTTGGCGGAAGTGAAGCATCTGCAGCTGCAGTTCAGACTGAGAGATGTGCCAGGACAGGAAACATTTGCTGACCTTCCCTGTTCCCTGTGCAACATGATTCTCGCATCCCAGTCACTTTCACATACCTTCGGTATCCCTGAGTCCAAGCAGCTAAAGCTCACAGAGACAGAAGTGTCAGGAAGGAAAACGTTCCAAAAGCACCCCCTTCTCTTATCAGCATATAAATTGTGCACAACAGGCTGCGGCACCGAACCTTCCTTCTCAGATAGACATGCCATCACACTTTCACTCTTGCAGCTCGGTTGAAAAGCTCCAGCAGCTGCTCCCGCAATAGCAAAAGGTTCTAGAAGTGAAAGCCAGTTTGGGGCTGCACCTTCTCCTTGCCGCATGTAAGCCACACCAAACTCCCTGATGCACTCTGTCCTCCCCTTCTCAAAGGAGTAGACGGTGGCATCAGGACACACCTGTGTCCCAGCAGCTGGGTGCCCAGCCGGGAGCAGGAGCAGGGCTGGGGCTGCTCCCAAAGTTGCCCCGCCCCAATGCCAGAGCCGGACATATGCTGAGGGGGGGCTGGATCAGGCTTTATTGTCCAGCTGCATGCCAGGAGTGAGCACAAAATCTACCTGCATTCTCTGCAGCATGCCATCCTGGAGCAGAGCCATTGCCAAAGGAAGCCGTGAGCCCGTGCCAAGCCAGTGCCGGAGTGGGATCCTAGCAGCACCTGTGGAAGCCGGGAGAGAGGAGCCCACCTGGAGCAGGTTCGTGCAGGATTAATCATCCCGTGGCTTCCCACCAGGGTCCTGTTGCTTCCAAAAGGCCCCACAGTGTCACTGTGGCCCCTCGGTTCCACCAGGTTCCATAGCGTCACTGTGGTGCCCAGGGTTCCGTCAGCTTCGCCAGCATCCCCACGGTCTGCAGAGCTCCCCGAGCTTCTGTGGTGTCACAGTGGAGGCAGGGTTGCATCAGGTTCCATAGCATCAGCACGGGTCTCCAGGGCTCCCAGAGGTTCTGTGGTGTCACAGTGGAGGCAGGGTTGCATCAGGTTCCATAGCATCACCACAGTCTCCAGGGCTCCTGAGCTTCTGTGGTGTCACAGTGGAGGCAGGGTTGCATCAGGTTCCATAGCATCAGCACGGTCTCCAGGGCTCCCAGAGGTTCTGTGGTGTCACAGAGGAGGCAGGGTTGCATCAGGTTCCATAGCATCACCACGGTCTCCAGGGCTCCAAGAGCTTCTGTGGTGTCACAGAGGAGGCAGGGTTGCATCAGGTTCAATAGCATCAGCACGGTCTCCAGGGCTCCCCTGAGCTTCTGTGGTGGTGTCACAGAGGAGCCAGGCTTCCTTGTAGTTCCCCAGCATCACAAAGGCTCTCCTGGGAGCCACGGGTCACAAAGCACCGTGGGCTCTGTGCAGCCCCCGCTGTGTCACAATGGCCGCTGGCTTCCACGAGCCCCCGCAGTGTCCCAGTGGGCCCCGTGGCTTTAGGAGTGGGTGGCTGGGAGTTGGTGCCAGCGGCTGGGGGGAGCAGCAGCAGGGACTGTGTGTGGACAGTGCCATGGCCACTTGTGTGGCCACTGGTGTCTCTGTGCCAGGCACAGCCGTGGTGTGTAACACCGGCTCTGGGTCCTTTGGCTGTGCAGGTGGCAGTCACGGCCTGGAGCAGGGCTGCTCCCGGGGGACAGCCTGGGGCAGGAGGCTGCTGGAGATTCATTCCCCACACTCCTTGTCATGAGGTGCTCAGAGTGATTGGAAAGGCTGTTGGCAGCAGGCAGTTCTCTGGGTTCAAGCTGTGGAGCTGTCAGCGGGAATGCAAAGGCCAAGCTGGTGAGCCTTTTGTCCTGGTGCCTTTAGTGTGTGAGCAGTCCCTGGTGCCGTTGTCTTTGGATCCTGAGTGTGGGAGAGGCAAGGCTTAGGATGGTGCGTAGAGCTGAGAAGGAAAGTGCCGAGAGCAGCGTGTGTGCTGCTGCTTTGAGGGGTGCAGTTGAAGTTGTAGGCAGCAAGAGCTTTCTCAGCTGGCCCTTTTGTGAGCTCTGCTTTTGCCAGATGACTTCCATCTTACCCTCTTACCATCTTAGCCTCTCATTTTTGCATATCCCAAACCCCCTTCCAAACATCCAGCAGCTGCTTGTAAAGAAGAAGTCCTAGAACAAAAAGCCAGTGCTGCCTTTCATAGCCCCTTTGCTGTCTATGAAGTAGAGGAAAGAAGCTAGTGAGACGCACTTTCTTTCTCAACTCCATAGAGCGCATCCTTCTCTCAAGGTGGCAGAGTCCTTGGCGGAAGTGAAGCATCTGCAGCTGCAGTTCAGACTGAGAGATGTGCCAGGACAGGAAACATTTGCTGACCTTCCCTGTTCCCTGTGCAACATGATTCTCGCATCCCAGTCACTTTCACATACCTTCGGTATCCCTGAGTCCAAGCAGCTAAAGCTCACAGAGACAGAAGTGTCAGGAAGGAAAACGTTGCAAAAGCACCCCCTTCTCTTATCAGCATATAAATTGTGCACAACAGGCTGCGGCACCGAACCTTCCTTCTCAGATAGACATGCCATCACACTTTTCACTCTTGCAGCTCGGTTGAAAAGCTCCAGCAGCTGCTCCCGCAATAGCAAAAGGTTCTAGAAGTGAAAGCCAGTTTGGGGCTGCACCTTCTCCTTGCCGCATGTAAGCCACACCAAACTCCCTGATGCACTCTGTCCTCCCCTTCTCAAAGGAGTAGACGGTGGCATCAGGACACACCTGTGTCCCAGCAGCTGGGTGCCCAGCCGGGAGCAGGAGCAGGGCTGGGGCTGCTCCCAAAGTTGCCCCGCCCCAATGCCAGAGCCGGACATATGCTGAGGGGGGGCTGGATCAGGCTTTATTGTCCAGCTGCATGCCAGGAGTGAGCACAAAATCTACCTGCATTCTCTGCAGCATGCCATCCTGGAGCAGAGCCATTGCCAAAGGAAGCCGTGAGCCCGTGCCAAGCCAGTGCCGGAGTGGGATCCTAGCAGCACCTGTGGAAGCCGGGAGAGGAGGAGCCCACCTGGAGCAGGTTCGTGCAGGATTAATCATCCCGTGGCTTCCCACCAGGGTCCTGTTGCTTCCAAAAGGCCCCACAGTGTCACTGTGGCCCCTCGGTTCCACCAGGTTCCATAGCGTCACTGTGGTGCCCAGGGTTCCGTCAGCTTCGCCAGCATCCCCACGGTCTGCAGAGCTCCCCGAGCTTCTGTGGTGTCACAGTGGAGGCAGGGTTGCATCAGGTTCCATAGCATCAGCACGGTCTCCAGGGCTCCCAGAGGTTCTGTGGTGTCACAGTGGAGGCAGGGTTGCATCAGGTTCCATAGCATCACCACAGTCTCCAGGGCTCCCTGAGCTTCTGTGGTGTCACAGTGGAGGCAGGGTTGCATCAGGTTCCATAGCATCAGCACGGTCTGCAGAGCTCCCAGAGGTTCTGTGGTGTCACAGAGGAGGCAGGGTTGCATCAGGTTCCATAGCATCACCACGGTCTCCAGGGCTCCAAGAGCTTCTGTGGTGTCACAGAGGAGGCAGGGTTGCATCAGGTTCAATAGCATCAGCACAGTCTCCAGGGCTCCCCTGAGCTTCTGTGGTGGTGTCACAGAGGAGCCAGGCTTCCTTGTAGTTCCCCAGCATCACAAAGGCTCTCCTGGGAGCCACGGGTCACAAAGCACCGTGGGCTCTGTGCAGCCCCGCTGTGTCACAATGGCCGCTGGCTTCCACGAGCCCCCGCAGTGTCCCAGTGGGCCCCGTGGCTTTAGGAGTGGGTGGCTGGGAGTTGGTGCCAGCGGCTGGGGGAGCAGCAGCAGGGACTGTGTGTGGACAGTGCCATGGCCACTTGTGTGGCCACTGGTGTCTCTGTGCCAGGCACAGCCGTGGTGTGTAACACCGGCTCTGGGTCCTTTGGCTGTGCAGGTGGCAGTCACGGCCTGGAGCAGGGCTGCTCCCGGGGGACAGCCTGGGGCAGGAGGCTGCTGGAGATTCATTCCCCACACTCCTTGTCATGAGGTGCTCAGAGTGATTGGAAAGGCTGTTGGCAGCAGGCAGTTCTCTGGGTTCAAGCTGTGGAGCTGTCAGCGGGAATGCAAAGGCCAAGCTGGTGAGCCTTTTGTCCTGGTGCCTTTAGTGTGTGAGCAGTCCCTGGTGCCGTTGTCTTTGGATCCTGAGTGTGGGAGAGGCAAGGCTTAGGATGGTGCGTAGAGCTGAGAAGGAAAGTGCCGAGAGCAGCGTGTGTGCTGCTGCTTTGAGGGGTGCAGTTGAAGTTGTAGGCAGCAAGAGCTTTCTCAGCTGGCCCTTTTGTGAGCTCTGCTTTTGCCAGATGACTTCCATCTTACCCTCTTACCATCTTAGCCTCTCATTTTTTGCATATCCCAAACCCCCTTCCAAACATCCAGCAGCTGCTTGTAAAGAAGAAGTCCCTAGAACAAAAAGCCAGTGCTGCCTTTCATAGCCCCTTTGCTGTCTATGAAGTAGAGGAAAGAAGCTAGTGAGACGCACTTTCTTTCTCAACTCCATAGAGCGCATCCTTCTCTCAAGGTGGCAGAGTCCTTGGCGGAAGTGAAGCATCTGCAGCTGCAGTTCAGACTGAGAGATGTGCCAGGACAGGAAACATTTGCTGACCTTCCCTGTTCCCTGTGCAACATGATTCTCGCATCCCAGTCACTTTCACATACCTTCGGTATCCCTGAGTCCAAGCAGCTAAAGCTCACAGAGACAGAAGTGTCAGGAAGGAAAACGTTCCAAAAGCACCCCCTTCTCTTATCAGCATATAAATTGTGCACAACAGGCTGCGGCACCGAACCTTCCTTCTCAGATAGACATGCCATCACACTTTTCACTCTTGCAGCTCGGTTGAAAAGCTCCAGCAGCTGCTCCCGCAATAGCAAAAGGTTCTAGAAGTGAAAGCCAGTTTGGGGCTGCACCTTCTCCTTGCCGCATGTAAGCCACACCAAACTCCCTGATGCACTCTGTCCTCCCCTTCTCAAAGGAGTAGACGGTGGCATCAGGACACACCTGTGTCCCAGCAGCTGGGTGCCCAGCCGGGAGCAGGAGCAGGGCTGGGGCTGCTCCCAAAGTTGCCCCGCCCCAATGCCAGAGCCGGACATATGCTGAGGGGGGGCTGGATCAGGCTTTATTGTCCAGCTGCATGCCAGGAGTGAGCACAAAATCTACCTGCATTCTCTGCAGCATGC
>NW_027183819.1:0-56402 GCF_041296385.1 Aphelocoma coerulescens | reverse complement strand
CTTCTAAATGCTGCTGCTCCCTTTAGCTCTTGGACACCTACTGACACAGAGCTGGGAAAAAACATCCCCTGGCCACCAGCTTACAAGGTGAGTTACGCCAAAGTAAGAGCTCTGTGGGAAATCTCTATCCATGCCCATCCTTTTAATCCATCTGTGCACATAGGGGCTGCCCATAGATGTGTCTGGTATCTGAAGGAGTGCACAAGCACCGTGACTGACACTTTCCCTCTCCATGTGCGTTCCACAGCTATGGGTACACAGACGTGATGGAAAGCCTGGTACAGCCAGAGCCTTCTGTCCCTGCAGAAGGGAGCGCGGCGGGTGGGGGCGGTTGGTGGGCAGCGAGTCCCGGACAGCGGGCGAGATCCGGCTCCACAGGTGCCAGGCCCCGCTAAGGCTTAATGCCGGCTCCTCTGCAACAGCAAAGACCTTCAGCCGTGTCACTGCCCAGAGGGGCAGTGCTGGCCCGGCCGCACAGCTCGTTTTCCCCACAGGTTGCAGGAGATGAGAACACAACGCTTGCAAACACCGACTGTGAGCCACAGCTCTGGGTGCTCAGCGTTAAGCTCAGCTCTGGGAGCGCTGCACCAAGCTTCAGGGGATGCACTGGGAGCCCGGCTGGGCTCTGCCCTGGGGCCATCCTCCAGGGACAGCTGCAAACAGGGAGCATTTGGTTGCCACAAAGAGCCAAGCCATGGCTGCAGGGAAGCTGCTCCGGCTGCGGCCTGCACTGTTGTGTGCTGTGCTCTGGGGCTGCTGCTCCCCACAGAGGGGACTGCACTGGGGTGCCAGAGGAGACAGAGAAGCTCCAGCTTAAGCCTAACTGGGCTGGGTGGCTGGGCTGGGAAGGGTGGCGAGGGTCAAGGGCATTCACAGAGCTCATCCTGTGTAAGAAGCCAGAGGTCGGAAGCCGCGGCGGTACGGGGAGCTCGGATCCCCGGCGGGGGGAGAAGAACAGACAGCAGCCAATATGGTTGAAAACTAAACTCCGATTTATTAGCAGTCTCGAGGCACTTAAATAGTATACCAGCTTGTTAGCTTCTAAGGGGCTTACTTATCAGGATATTTTTCTATTTCTACACAATCAGGCTACATTGGCAGTCTTCCACAATCTTGTTATGTTCAAAGGAATCTTGTCCTTGCCTCCCTTATACTCCTAGATATCACACCTGCAAGTACGTTACTCCCTGAAATTTCTCAGGCTGGAACTGTTTTGCTTTTCACAGAGACTTTCCCACAGAAAGTGTCTCACGCACTCAGGCCCTAAAACCCTTCAGCTTAATAGCTTGCACAGCTCCTTTATTGATCCCAATAAATCCATTCTCCAACAAATTCCCCGTTTTCTTTTGTGCAAGCAAAGCTGGAGGGATCATAAATGTAGACTTCATATATTGTCTATTGCAAGTATCAGGAGGCAAGGTGAATATACTGCCAGTTCTACAGTAATCAAATACTATACAAATAAAACTAGTTATAATTTTAAACTTAACAACTTTAACTATCCCTCTAAGTTGAGACCGTCTTTTTCTATAATCATATAGTTAATTGATGTAACTTACTTATCTATTAGTGGAATGGGAAAAGGTAGTTAGGAAGAATTTAGCAGCATAAGTTTTTAAGCCTTTCACAGCCGTGGCTGTGGGCTAGTAGCAGCAAATTAAAGGTTACTTAACTTGATATTACTACACGACTAACATTAATAATACATACTTAACTTATTAAGCATTTGCAAGGTTATATTAACTTAGCTCTAATATTACTTACACTCTACACAACTTAACTTAGCAGAACTTAACATTAACTTTACTTGAACTTAACTTTGCTTAAACTTAACAACACTTAAACTTAACATGAATTAACCTTAACACTACCTTAACATTATATAACTTAACTTTATCACTTAAATTCTGCAGAACTCAAGCTTGACAGAAATTAAACTTAAAAGAATTTGACCTTAACAGAAATAAACAGAAATCAGAACTACTCTTATTTCGAGATTATTCAAAAAGAAACAACTTTTTACTTCACCGCTGAGTTGGTGTTAAACCCAAGCTAACTTATGGCAACAATCACAGGGTATCTGAACTTGGCCTTTACGGACCACTGAGCCATAGTTGGGGCAGGCCTTGACATAGGGTAAAAACCCTTACAAAGGCCCTTTCAGGCTGTCCTCCTTAGGTGGATGCAGCTCTGGATCCCGGGTTGGCTCTGTTCACTGCAGGCTCTGCCGTAGCACGAGTCCAGCGGCTGGGCACCCACAGAGGTCCTGCTGGGGTAAGCACACACATGTACCCCTTGCCCGAATATCGAACCTCAGCGGGCCCCTGCCAAATCCCTGTAGCTGGATGCCTATACATCACATAAAAAGGCCTGATTACTTTCCTTTTTGTTTCCACAATACCACTGTGGAGATAGGCAGGTGCGGCATCATTATCCCCAAACAAGCACAAATAATTCAACACATACAATGCTTTTGCTAATTTTTCCTGCACATCTGAAATGTCTCTGAACTTGGCTAAATATAACTTTAGAGTCTGATTAGCACGCTCCACAATAGCTTGTCCTGTAGGTAAATGAGGGATTCCAGTGACATGTCGCACACTCCACTGCTGGCAAAACTTTCGAAGCCGCTCGCTAACGTAGGCAGGACCGTTGTCTGTCTTGATCTGTTCCGGCACCCCCATCACAGCAAAACAGCTGGTCAGATGTCGTATCACATGAAGGGCTTTTTCACCTGTCTGTGCTGATGCCCATATGAACTTGCTGCAAGTGTCTATAGTGACGTGCACATATTTCAGTCTGCCAAACTCAGGAACATGGGTCACATCCATTTGCCACAGTTCATTTGGGCCCAAACCCCGGGGGTTGACCCCAATACCGAGACCCGGGCCATGATGGCTGCATGTAGGACATGCCCGCACTATTCCTTTAGCTTCTTCCATGGTAATGTCAAATTGTCTGTGAAGGCCTCTGGCATTCTGGTGGAATGTGCTATGGGCTTCCCGTGCTTTTGCAAATTCACTTAATGGCACTGTTACAGAAACTAGCTGATCTGCATAGGCATTTCCTTTGCCCAGGCCCTCTGTCCACAGATGACTCCTGACATGTATTACAGCATAGGCACAAGATCTCTGCCCAATAGCTGAATGAAGCTGGCGCAATAGTTCAAACAGACGCTTGTTGTTTATGTCCTTGATCCTAGCATCCTCTATCCGTTCCACAATGCCAGCAACATACAGCGAGTCCGTCACCACATTAAGCTTAACAGACAACCATCGTTTAAAAGCCCAGACCACTGCAGCTAATTCAAGGGTCTGCAAGGAGTCCTCAGGTTCAGCCTCTAGTATCTGATGACACCATTGTCCTTGAACCTGCCACGTCGCAGCTGCTCGCCGGGACTTCTTTCCAGCATCAGTGAACACAGTTACTGCTTCCTGCAACGGAAGCTTGCTCCTTTTGGGAATCTGAATCCATGTATGCTGTGTCATCCATTTCAGTATCGGAGCCTTGAGAGATTGTACTTCAATCTGCTGGGCATCGCTTAGCAGGCTAATCTGCAAAGTTTGAGAGTTCAGTAGATACCACTCGAGCTCAGCTCTTTTCATTGGCAAGTAGATCGTTCCTGGCTCTTGCCCAGTGACTTGTATTATACGGATGCGGCCTTTCTGTATTAATTCTGCCACATTATCAATTTTCTGTTGCAATGTTGTTTTAGGCTGTAAGCTGGTAAACATCCATTCCAAGACTTTAATCTGCTCCCCTTGTTTGTTTTTGCACTGAGTCAGTGCACCAATAAGTTGTGTCTCTCCATGGAGGACGGTGAAGTCGACTGGAATATCAGCATCCATGCGATCAACTGCCCTGTCTGCAATAACAGTACTAATACGCTGAATAGTCTCTACCTGTTCTGGTGTGGGCTGAACAGGCAGGGAAGGATCAGTCCCTTTTAGGAGGGGCCGCAGCACCTCCAGATCCTCGTTACTGATGCCGACAACAGGTCTAAGCCACTGCAGGTCACCCAAAAGTTTTTGTGCATCTTTCAAAGTTGTGAGATTAGTTTGAATTGTCACCTTCTGTGGCTTGATTTGTGACTCAGTAATACTCCACCCCAGATATTTCCAAACAGGTGTACGCTGAACCTTTTCGGGCGCAACGGTCAGGCCATACCGGTTCAGCTGTCGGGTGAGCATGAGCTCCTGTTGGGGGGTAATAGGGTCTGGTTGAGCGATCAGTATATCGTCCATATAGTGATAAATGATGGCCTTTGGCCATTGCTCTCGAACCGGCTTCAATGCGGCATCAACATACATTTGGCACAAAGTGGGACTGTTTTTCATCCCCTGTGGAAGTACTGTCCATTCATAGCGAGAAGCAGGTCCCTCTCTGTTTATTGCAGGGAGAGTAAAAGCAAAACGATGCATGTCATCGGGATGCAATGGGATGGTAAAGAAACAGTCCTTTAAGTCCACTATTAACAAATGCCAATTCTCAGGCACAACTGCAGGATTGGGAAGGCCAGGCTGCAGGGCCCCCATAGCTTGCATCTGAGCATTAATAGCACGCAAGTCATGCAACAGCCGATACTTCCCAGATTTTTTCATGACCACAAAAATGGGTGTATTCCACGGACTCGTGGACGGTCGCAAATGTCCCTGACTCAACTGTTCTTGTACTAGTGCATGAGCTTGCTTCAGACTTTCCTCTTTGAGCGGCCACTGCTCGATCCACACGGAAGCATTTGTAATCCAGTGCAAGGCTATCGGGAAAGTCAGTGCAGCGGCCGCTACTGAAAAGGCCTCTCAGTAGTCAGCACAAATCCCAGCTGGTCAAGCACGTCTCTCCCTATTAAAGCATTGACCTTCTCGGGCAGAGGCATTACTGTAACAATAACAGATGCAGTGCGTCCATCTAGTATGACTTGAAGTCGCTCCCGGCTGCGCTGTACCGAAGCAGTGCCTCCGACACCTGCGACCCCCCCTATAGCTTGTTGAAGGGGCCAATGCGGAGGCCAGGACGAGTTGGCCACAATTGTTAGGTCAGCACCAGAGTCCAATAGTGCAGATAGCGTGATAGAATCACCATCACGAGTGAACACCACGGTAGCAACCGGTCTCTGAGCTAATGGGAGAGTGAGAAGAGCGAGGCTCCCCGTTGAACCGAAGTTTCCGGTACCACGCTCCGGCGTTCCCTCGGCTATATCTGCAGCCAGGTGAGGCAGAGGGATTAACTGAGCGATCTTGGTATGTGCTGGGATGTGCACAGGTGGAAAATGAGTTTGAGCCATGATGCAAATTTCCCCTTCATAGTCTTTATCAATTAGGCCGGGCAATACAAAAAGTCCTCTCAGGCTACTAGAAGAGCGACCTAACAGCAAGGCTCCATAACACTGTCCATTAATAACCAGAGGTCCTTTAATCCCAGTCGGAATTCTCTGGGGCCGGCCGTCGATTAAGGTCACATCTACTGCTGTTGCCAGGTCCAGGCCGAGGCTTCCTCGGGTTGCTGGCCGAAGGCAGTCGGCAGGTTGCAGGGAGCTGTGGAGATTGGCATCGCTACTGCAGGGGCCGCTGTTGGTGTCCGCACGCCGTGACCCTTCGCGCTCGATCTCCCGTTTCCCGACTTCTTCGGGCAGGCTTCTGTGGAGTGAGTGTTGAGGCTGCAGACACGGCACCATAGTCGCTGGGCACGACACTGGCGTTTTACGTGCCCTCTCCGGCCACATCGGTAGCACTTAACTTCGTTAGAGATAACATAGCACCCCTCTCTCGGTGCTTCTGCTCCTTTCAGGGGGGCTAGAGCTGCAAAGGCTTGCGTGTGAGCTTGCAGGAGATCTTTCCCTACTGCCTTAACAGCTTCCACTAACATTGCCTGTGGCCCCACTGGCACACGGCTCATCCTATCTAACATCAGCTCTACCGGTGCATCAGCAGGCAGGGTAACTAGGATGGATCGGGTGTACGAATTGCAATTCTCCATAACACACTGCCTCAGCAATGGTCCCTTCATAAATTCCTGTACATCCGAATTGTGTATGGCATTAGTGACCCTATCAACAAAGCTGGAAAAGGATTCATCCCTGCCCTGTTTAATCGACAGATAGGAAGGCTGGAGGGGTGCTGTTTTTACAAAAGACATTGCCTGCCGGGCAAGTCTCATAGCCTCTAATAGTTTTTCAGGTCCCACCTGCACCTGCATTTCCACCCTGGCAAACTGCCCAATGCCCATAAGCTGTTCTACCGTAACCCCATGTAAAGGGTCCTGAGCATCACGGTGGGTGTTAGCAGAGGTATCACAAAGGCGTTGCCAGTGCGCCTGCCACAGCATAACCTGCGAAGGGGTCATAATCATTCTCACTATAGTTTTAATATCCTCCGGGCAAAGAATGCCACAACCCCACACATAATTCAGCATCTGCTTGGCAGGCTCACTATGCAGGCCGGACTCATTAACTGTGCCCCGCAGCTGAGTTAGCAGCTTCCAATTAACCGGACTGTATTCCCCTACTACATTACCCCCAGCTGCTTGGTACATTACTGGAAAAGCAGCCACATCCCCAATCGCTTCGGGGATACGATAGTCTCCATTTTCAAGGGCCGTTTCTATGATCTTTTTCCAATCAACCCGAGTACACGCTAACGCAGGGGTGTTACAAGCACCGCGATCATTAGCTTCAGCAGGCTGTGGGTGACATCTACTGACCTCCGGGCTTAACTGTTTATCGCCGGTTTTCGATAGCTCAGCCTGCGTTTGCACCGGAGGTGCAGGAGGTGCGGTAGGTACGGCACCCGATGTCAGATCTGTAGGGGGTTTCACAGGCACGGAGCACCCCACCGGCGGCGTAGGAACATAATCGCTCTCGAGCGTCATTACACCAGGCGGGGGATCACTGCCGCCTAATTGAGCCGTAGCAACTGCCGCTACCTGTTGCTCAACCCGATGTTGTGTCAGACAAGTAAGGACCGCTCTCCACGGCTTCATTAACTTCCTGGCTTCCTTGTTATCGTCAATAACCAAAAACCACAAGCAATCACCATACTCCTTCCACTGCTGCTCCTGGAACAGCGATCCCGGTTCCCTAAAATACCCTCTTGCCATTCCAAACTCCACTAATTGCACCAATTCCTTATTAAGGTTTATATTCTTAATTCCCTGCTTTTCTAAAAAGCGTAAAAACACGTTAAAGGCTGCCTGAGTTTCCATGACCGCGTCCACAAACCCGCGACTTAGCGCGACAACACAACCCGCATCCAAAGCGAAAACCCCGCGTCTCTGCGCGAAACTATTACCCGCGGACAACCCGCGAACCCGCGTCCAGCGCGGACCGTACCCGCGATCAGCGCGAACCCGCGCCTCAGCGCGGAAAACAAAACCGCGGACAAACCGCGAACCGCAAACCGCGAACTAAAAACCGAGAAACCCGCGGACTACTCTGATACCACCCGCGCCTCCGCGCGCCCCAAGTATCAGGGTACTGCAGCGTCCAGGCAAGCCTTTAGCAGCCAAGCGGCGAACCACCGATGTTAAGGTGGCCCAGGCTAGAGGTCGGCCGACCCTCCACACCCGCCGGCGCTGCCCCGGCACCGCATTAGGCTCCCGCCAGGGCAACGGGAATAAAATACCAGTCCCAGTCCAAAGTCCCGTACTCCGCGTTCCAAGTTCCGAGTTCAGTGTGCCGTGTTCGGTGTCCGAGTTCGGGCGCCAGATGTAAGAAGCCAGAGGTCGGAAGCCGCGGCGGTACGGGGAGCTCGGATCCCCGGCGGGGGGAGAAGAACAGACAGCAGCCAATATGGTTGAAAACTAAACTCCGATTTATTAGCAGTCTCGAGGCACTTAAATAGTATACCAGCTTGTTAGCTTCTAAGGGGCTTACTTATCAGGATATTTTTCTATTTCTACACAATCAGGCTACATTGGCAGTCTTCCACAATCTTGTTATGTTCAAAGGAATCTTGTCCTTGCCTCCCTTATACTCCTAGATATCACACCTGCAAGTACGTTACTCCCTGAAATTTCTCAGGCTGGAACTGTTTTGCTTTTCACAGAGACTTTCCCACAGAAAGTGTCTCACGCACTCAGGCCCTAAAACCCTTCAGCTTAATAGCTTGCACAGCTCCTTTATTGATCCCAATAAATCCATTCTCCAACAATCCTGCTCTGTGAAGAACGAGGAAAAGGAAGTGGGAAGCCAGCAGTGAGCAGAGCTGAGGCCTGGAGAGCAGCTCTGAATGACCCCCAAATCTCACCAGACCTCTGAGACATTGCTGTTCTTCAGCCAGTGACAACATGAGTCCCTAAACCTGGGGCTCACTCTTCCTCGTGGCCAGGGGCATCAAGGAAGGCTACAGTGCAATGGGGACTGCGGTGAGCTGGGAACTCACTGGGGGAAAGAGGGAGCACTTGTGGAGCAAAAGGCAGGTGGGGGAGAGAACTGCTCAGAGAAGAGCTGAGCTTCAGCTTGAGCAAGCTGAAAAATGGCATTGGGGGTCATCCCAGACTGATTTCATTTCAGAACTTATTGAACAAGTTTGTTATTGGGGGGGTGTCATATTTTCCCCCGGAGGTGCACACTCTGCAAACTTGAGCTGCACTGCCGAGCTACTCAAGCACGTCTCTGCTGCAGGTCACGGCGTTTCTTCTTTGGCTTCTCGTGGCCCCGGGGCTGAGCCGCAGCAGAGCCTTGGTGGAGCCCAGAGCAGCCTCAGCATCCACAGAGCCCGGCTGCAAGGAGAGAAAGCAGAAAGCACCCGTCAGCTGAAGGCTCCCGTCCCCCTTGTCCCAGCCGCCCGCGGTGCCCAGGCCGTGCTGGCCGCGCTCAGGGCGCTGCCCAAAGCTGCCCAGCATTGCTGCCTCTGGCAGGAGAGCAGGAGGGCAGGACACGTGCCCAGCCTGCAGCCGGCCATGGCACAGCCACCTCCTCAGCAGCTGCCCAGAGCAGGATGCTGCTGCGCTTGCTGCCGTCTCCCAAAAGCCCTTATCCCAGCCATGCTGCGTGTGCTCAGGGATGTGCCTAAACTTTGCCATCAATTCTTTCCTTTGGAGGAGAGCAGGAGAGCAGGACATTGCCACCTGCTCAGCAGCTGCCAGTGCGGGATGCTCCTGAGCCCGCTGCTGTCTCCCAGCACTGCTATTCCCCCCGTGCTGCAGAGACGAGGATCCACCTGGAGAGAGCCGTCGTGGGAGCGAGAGCCGGCCCCAGGTGCTGTGCCAGCCCCTCCTGAAAGGGTGCTCCCCGCAGACCATCTGGTGCAGCACGATGCCCAGGGACCAGACGGTCGCTGCCTCGCCGTGGTACCAGCCTAACAGGGTCCATTCCGGGGGGCTGTAGGACGGTGTTCCTATGGAATAGAGGTGGAGTTCTTCAGGGGGACGCTGCCTGCTCCCAGAGCCTCGCCCCAGCATCCCTGGGCATGCGGGGGCCGCAGCAGCGGCACGCGGCGTGACCCGCTGCCCTCTTGCCAGCACCTGGGACTTGCGTACAAACTGGGGGTTGGAAAAGAAGCCGCTGGTGTCGCAAGAGGGCAGCGGAAGCCCTGGCAAGGCCCGAGCATTCCATGCAAAGGAAAAACCCACTTGGTGCTGGGGAAAAACCACGCTTTCATCCTCCCTGCCTGCACTGCCCCAGAAACCATTCTTAAGCCAAGGCAAGCACGGGCAGCAGAGCAGTCCGAGCCCTGTCTCGCCTGCACACCAAACGGGCTGGAGCACAGGTTCTGGGCCCCCCTCTCTGCTACTCCCACCCACGGGTGTTTCTGTGACGCTGGCTGCCCCAGCCCCAGCGCCAGTCCTGGGCAGAGTGGCTGGCGAAAGGCTGCCAGCAAGGCTGGAAAATAGCCCTTCAGCCAGCGCCGCTCAAAAGCAGCTCAGCTGAAGACTCCGGCTGCCATGACTGGCAGCAAAAGGGAGAATCCCCCCTGCCACAGCTGGCTTTGGGCTGTGAGATGTTGGGCCGTGAGATGTTGGGCTGTGAGATGCCGCTACCAGGAGCCTCCCCCTGCGTGGGCTCACCTGCAAAGCTGGTGTAGGCTGCGGCTTGCAGGTAGGTGCCACAGCCAAAGTCGATGAGTTTGGCCTGCCCGGTTGCCAGGTCAACCAGGATGTTCTCCGGTTTGATGTCCCGGTGCAGGACCCCGCAGCTGGTGCAGTGCCGCACGGCCTCCAGCACCTGGCGGAACAGGTGCCGCGCCACCTCCTCGCACAGGAAGCCCCGTGCCCAAATGAAGTGAAGGAGGTCCTGAGACCGCTCCGGGCGCTCCAGCACCATCACCACGTTGTTGGGGAGCTCCAGCCACTCGTGGAGCTGGACGATGCCAGGGAAGCCAGCGGACACCTTGTCCAGCAGCACGATCTCCAGTGGTGCTCGGGTGCCGTCGGGCTGTGGGAGGAGCACGGTGCTGTCAGCGGAGCTGATGCCGTGCCGGGGCTCGGGAAGCCCTCAGCCAGCCGGGGACGCTCTGCGCGCTCCGCTGGCCCCACGGCCGCTCTCCCTCGAAGTGTTCTGGCGGCTTCCACCCTGCCGGGCCTCGGCTCATCCCCGCCCGTCGCGCCCCGGCTTCTCCCGCTGCCCCTCGCTCACTCACCAGCTCGCCCCAATGGCCGATGCGGTTCCGCGGCACCCGTTTGATGGCCACCTGCAAGGCAAGGGGAGCAGCGGGCTGAGCTCGCCGCCCGCCGTGCCCAGCCCCATGCTCCTTCTCCTCCTCCTTTGCCCCCCGCCTCCTGCGCCCGCCGCCGGCCCCGCCACTCACCGGGGCGCCGTCCGAGAGCCGCGTGGCCGCGAAGACGCTGCCGAAGCCGCCGCGCCCCAGCAGCGAACCCAGCCGGTAGCGCTCCTTCAGGCCCTGCTGCGCCTTCCGTGCCCGCGAGACGCGGCCGTCAGCGCTCGGCCCGGGGCCAGGAACGGCCCCCGAGCGCCGCTCAACCGCCCCGGGCCGGCCATCCCCACATGGGGGCTCTTTTGGAGGGGCCACCGGCGGCTCGGGGCCGGCGGCCGCGCTCAAGAGCGGCGGAGCTCGGAGCGGGGAAGACGCTGCGGAGGCGGCGGGAGCGGCCGCGCCGCCTGTGTCCCCGGCGGGCCCCGGGAGGAGCCGAGGCCGGGACCGGGGCCGGGGCCGGGGCCGGGGTAGGGGTCGGGCCAGCCGGAGCCAGGGGCTGGCGATGCTGCCCAGGAGCCAGGCACTGATGCCCGCCCAGCAGCGCCACAGCCAGGACGGCGAGAGCCGGGCGGAGGCGGGACCGCGGCGGGACGCCCGGGGGCGGGGAGGGGGCAGCCCCGCCCGGGGCCGGGGGCGGGCCGGGGGCATGGCCCGGCCGGGCCTGGGGAGAGGGAGGCCGCGGGAGGGGGGGTTGGGGAACGAAAGGGAGAGCGGGAGAGGGTGCGAGACACTGGGAGAGGGAGAGGAGGAGCAGGAGAAGGGACGCAGAGGGTTCGTGGACTCGCTGCTTTTGTGCTGCTGCCGCTGCTGCCGCTGCTGCCGCTGCTGCCGCTGCTGCCGCTGAAGCGCTGGGAGCGTTTGTCCGCGTGTCCGTGTGTCCGGTGCCCGTGTGTCCGTTCCCCCCCGCGCGCCCCACGGCCGAGCCCCGCGCGCCCCGGGGCAGCACAGGCCGCTCCGCTCCGGGGCCGAGGCGGAGTCCCGGAGCATCTCTTCCTCCCGCAGCCACACCAAACCCGCTCGGCCATTGGGAGCAGTTTTGCACACGTTTCCCTTTGAAGGGCTCCTCTCTACCCCCATTTCCAAGGAGTCTCCCTGGGGTTTTGGCACCTGCAGCGACAGGGCAGCGATTGGGCTTCAAAGTGCAAGAAAGACATGGAGGGGCTGGAGCACGTCCAGAGATGGGAATGGAGCTGGGGAAGGCTCTGGAGGACTTCTGAGGGGCAGCTGAGGGATCTGAGGGGGCTGAGCCTGGAGGAAAGGAGGCTCAGGGGGGACCTGGCTCTCTCCAAGTCCCTGACAGGAGGGGGCAGCCAGGAGGGGTGGGGCTCTGCTGCCAAGGGAAAGCACGAGAGGAAATGGGCTCGGGGGAACTCTTGGGGTGGATGGTGGGGAAATTCTCATCCTCCGTGTCTCGACAAAGGGGGAGGGGGGCAGGGGTGGGGCACGACCTAGGGACACGGGGGTGGTGACGCTGGGCTGGGGACACGGGAAAGGGCACGGGAAGCCAAAGCCCCGCTGAGCGCTGGCGCTGGGCTGGCACGGGGTGAGCCGGCAGCAGGGCCCCGCAGCCCTGAGGGACTCGCCCTGACGGCTGGGGAGTATTGATCCCGGTCTCTAAAAAATGAGACTCAGTAAAATATCATTAAAAGGTGCCTCCTTCTCCTTCTCCTCCTCCCCCATCCTTTCTCCTGCTCCCCCTGGGCCCAGCGCCCACCCTTGGCCCCCCGTTTTCCCAGCGCGGTCGCATCCCGCGGGAGGAGCCGGGATGGAGCCGGGATGGAGCCGGGAGAGGTCGGGCTGGGGCAGGGCTGGGCTCTGGGCCCGGCCTGGGCGCCCCCCACGCGCCCCCTCCTCAAATTCCCCTGGCGGGGGGCGCTGGGAGCGAGGGGGGGCGCAGGCGGGGTCCGGGTGGGGAGCGCTGAGCGCTGCGGGTCTGCCTGGCAACTGGTGAGTCACCAGCGCCGCGCGCTCTGATTGGCTGAAGGTTGTTCAACGCCTTCTCTGATTATCTGATACTCGCGGGGGATTTTGGTTGGTCGTTGGGGGCTGTGGGGCGGCTTAGGGGGGGGGTCTCTGCGCCTTTGGGGTTCGCTGGGTGCCGATTTGGGGTTCAGGTGCCTCCCAAGGGCCCCCCGGGGGGGGGGTGACACAGGGGTGACACACGGGGGTCCCCATTCTCGATCCATCCTGGGGCCGGTTCTGCCCCCTCCACTCTCGGTCCCCCCGCGGGATCCCCCAAAGTCCCTTCCCACTGTTTCCCAATAAACGGGACCGGGGCGAACTGGGAAGCCTTCCTGGAAACACTGGGAGCAGCCGGGCAGGGGCAGAGTGACAGCGGGGCTGGGGGGGACACACGACCCCCAAAATCAGCGCGGGGATGGAGCGGGGGGTCCCGGCCGGGCCCGAGGCCACGGGGAGGGGCTGCGGCCACCGGTGGCTCAGGAGCTCTGTGGGCAGAGCAAAGGGGGTGACACCGGGCTGGGGGGCCCCGGGGGACCTCAGAGCTCCGGGGGAGGGGGGACACGACCCCCGGGCCCCTCCCGTCACCTGCTTGCGCAGGTAGAAGCCGAGCCCCAGCGCCAGGAAGACAAAGCCCAACACGAAGCCCCCGATCCCCGTCAGCATCTTGGGGGGTGGAGGGGCAGCTTTGGGGGGGGGGGTGGACGGCAGAAGGATCCGGAAAACGGCGGCGGCTGACGGGAAGGGACCGGAATGGACTGGGACAGAATGGGATGGACTGGGACAGAATGGGATGGACTAGGACAGAATGGGACAGGAGGATACACTGGCACCAGGATCAGGACTGGACAGGGCCAGATTTGGAGCACCAGGGATTATACTGGGATATATTGGGACCACACTGAGGGTTACTGGGAACATACTGAGGCCCAATGGGTGCTGCTGGGATATACTGGGAGTGATTTGCATCATACTGGGAATGACTGGGATTGTACTGGGAGTGACTGGAACCACAGTGGTGGTGAAAGGGCACAATTGGAAAGATGCAGGGGGCAATTGGGATCATCCTGGGAGCAGCTGGTCCATACTGGGGTCATAGTGGGATCATAGTGGGAGTGACAGGGTCATGTTGCAGTGACTGGCATAGTGCTGGGAGTATCTGGGAGTGACTGGGATCATACTGGGGGTGACAGGGATCAAACCAGACTCATACTGGGAAGTTACCTGGAATCATCCTGGGGGTGACTGGACTCATACTGGGATCATGCTTTGAGCAACTGGGTCCATGATGGGGCAAAAGGCATCATAGAGGGACTGAATGGGAGTGGCTGGGTTCATACTGGAAGTGACTGGGGCTGTACCTTACTCCTACTGGGAGGGACTGAGAGTGAAAGGAACCATACAGGACATGACTGGGAACAACTGGGACCATGTTGGGGGCAAGTGGGATCTTCTTGGGAATGACTGGGAACATAAAAGCTTGAGTGGAGTTTTTATCCCGTGGCATTCCTGGGGAGCAGCGGCAGCTCCGTGCCCCCAGCCCGGGGGGTGGGAGCAGGGGAACCGGTGGCAGCATCTTCGGGGCACAGCCGAGGGCTGGGGGGCTCCTCCCCCAATTCATTTTCTCTGCCCAATTCAAATCATCCCCTCCCATTCAAATCCCCTCCGTTCACATTTTCTCCCCACCATTAAAGTTTCCTTGCCCCAGTTCAACTTTTCTCCCCAATTAAGCCCTGAGGCCCCACCCCATCCCCGGCTCCTCCCAGCAGGATCCGGCCGGGACTTTCTGGAAACAGCAGCGGAAAGAGTTCAAAAATTCCTCATTACTTCCATCGATTTCCTTGGTTTCCGGGGCATTTTCCTGCGGCTGCTCCGGGCCAAGGCTGAGGGGTCCCCTCGGGCTCCAGCCCCTTTCCAGACCCTTTTTCCAGCTCCTTTCCTCAGCTGACCCAAAGCTGCGGATTTTGGGGAGCGGGAAGAGTCGCTCTGCTCGGGGGTCCCCGCAGTGCCCCAGGGAGGCCCCGAGGCCGCAGCGTGGTTCCCTCCGGCCCCTTGGAGTGTTTGGAATCTCCAACTCTCAGCAATCGCTGTCCGTGGCATTCAATTCCCCCTGCAGGGTTTTCCCCCAGACCGGCTTTCTTTCCAGAGGGTTTTGTGGTTTCGCTTTGAGCTGGGGCCTGAGGGCACCGGAGCGGCCGCGGGTGCCGGGGCAGGAAGGGCTGAGGGACAGCAGTGCCCCACAAACCTCCGGGAGGGGGACAAGGGCTGGAGGGGGCAAAGAGAGAATAAACACAAGATTTTAGAAAAAGAAAAAAATCCAGTAAAATATAGATGATATCTAAAATATAATAAAAAGAACTGAATAAAGAAAGTAACAGCAGAGCTTCTTCTCCTGGGACTTTGGGTTCCTTGTCCAAGCTCCGAGCTGGGTGTGAGCCAGAAACCAGTGCCTGGGAGAGCCATTGCTGCTTGAAGGGCTTCCTATGGCCAGAACTAAAGTGTCGAGTATCAAGGAACAGCTTGAGGTTACAGAAGCGCCAGCGCTCCCGTTGGATTCCCTCGTTTGAAGCTGAAAGCGGAGCTCCATCTGTGACTCTGCTTTGTAAGGATTGAATGTAAAACTCCAGAGCAATCCCCGTTTCCCTCCCTCCTCTGGCCAGCGGCGCACGGAGAAGGGATGGGAGTTTCGGTGAGTCCGTGCTTCCCCCGGAGGGACAGGAATCCTTGCCGTGTCCAGCGGGGGTCCCTCCCCAGCCGTGCGGTCACTCCCCGGCCCGGCCCTGAGGCGCGGGGCAGTCGCGGGGCAGCCGCGCTCCGGCCCCGTCAGCAGCAGTGCCGCTTCGTGCCGGGCAGGAGCGGCAGAAGGAGCCGGGCGGCGGCGGGGGCTGAATCCCGGCAGGAGGAGGAGGAAGAGGAAGAAGAAGAAGGGGCCAGGTCGGCCTGCGGTGTCCGATGGCCAGGGAGCAGCGGGGAGGCCTCGGGGAGCGGCGGCGGGCGGGGCTCTGTTGGAGCCGCCCCGAGGGGTTTGTGCCACGCCGGGTCCCTGAAGGAGTCGCTCCGCGGCACGGGTGGGCTGGGAACATAAGGAAATGAAGAGAAGAGAAGAGAAGAGAAGAGAAGAGAAGAGAAGAGAAGAGAAGAGAAGAGAAGAGAAGAGAAGAGAAGAGAAGAGAAGAGAAGAGAAGAGAAGAGAAGAGAAGAGAAGAGAAGAGAAGAGAAGAGAAGAGAAGAGAAGAGAAGAGCCGCACCGAGACGCGTCTCCCCCGCCCGCGTCTGAAGGAGCTGCACCGAGGGACGGGCGGAGGTTGAGTAGATTAAAATACAGAGAACAGAGTAAAAGAGAATAAAAAACTGCACCGGGATGTCCGCGGCGCCCGGTGTCACTGACGAGCCGCACGGCGGGACGGGCGCTGTCGGGTGTGGCCAGAAGGGCAGTGCCGAGGAGGGTGAGAGGTGAGAATAGAAAAAAACAGTAGGGAGAATAGAATAAAATGCAATAAAAGACCCACACCAGGGAATCTCCGCAGCCCCGTGTCACTGAAGAGTTGCACCGAGAGAGCGGCGAGAGGTGACGGTGGTGAAAAGTGGAGTATTGCTGATGTAGGGAAGCTGAGAATTATCCTGGAGCTAGAAATGGACCAATCGTCATCCTGATGATTAAGCTATGAAAGAAAAAGCTGGGACTCAGCAGAACTGGACCAGGCATGAGCTGTCAGCCTGAACAGGTCACCAGGAGGACAGAATGATGAAGATGAAGATGAAGATGAAGATGAAGATGAAGATGAAGATGAAGATGAAGATGAAGAAGTAGCTGGAAGACCCTTGGTTTCAGCCCTTGGTTTCAGCAGGACTGGCAATAAAAGGCTGTAAAACCTTCAGAACCCTGGAAGATTCCCTTCCTTGCCACACTGGGCCTAAGCTGGACAGCGCCTTCGAAGCCGTGCGCTCTGGACGGGCTGTCCTGTTCATGGCTTTGCGCTGCTTCCCAGCGGCCCAAGGCTCTCCCCCCTCACAGAGGGGCCCTGCCCCGCCCCACGCGCCCCGTGGCCGCTCCCGCTCCGCCCGCCCTGCGGAGATGTTGCCCCCCCACCCGCCCCCCGTGCCCTGGCATCCCCCAGCGCCAGCCGCCCCTCAGGGAGGGGCAGGAGGAGGGAGCAGGCCCAGCTTGTTCCCCTTTCCTGGCGGTCACGTGGCATCCAAGAGCCAAGGAGGGCTGAAATGGCACGTCCCCCAAACGCTTCCCTCTCTGGTCCTTTTGGGGCACTAACGCGCTCTGCTCAAGGGAGTCCGAGGGCCTACGCTCGGCTTTCCCTGCTAAGGCCTCATTCTTCCTTCTGTAAGCTCTATAACTGGCTGGTTGACGTTAGCTCTCTAGGAGATGGGGAAAACGAGACGCTTTCAAATTGGGAGAATTACCCTGGTAAATTACTGCAGTTTTTCAGCAACAGAATTTCAAGGTGCAGCTGGGCCTTTCAGCCATTGCATCGATTTTCAAATGGCACCCGCAGCATCCGACGTGTGAAGAGCCCAGTGTGAAGCTCCTCAAAGACACTGCAGCAGTTGTCCCCCAGCAGACAGGACGTGTCTGTGCTGAGTCACCAGAAAAGAGAGCTAAGCCCGGAGTCATTCGTGCATGGGCAAGCAGAGTTGGTTTCCAGAAGAGTTGCATGCACTCGTTTCCCTCTCCCACTCAGTACTTGCTCTCCTCTTTCAAGCTGGCTCCTGCCTTTAACTGGAGCTTTTGACAGAGAAGGGAATGACTGCATCTCATTTTCTTTGGGATGTGGCTATCCAAATGTCTGCAAGGAATCTTACAGGGAGCATGGAGCCTGGGCAAACATCTGTGAGGCTGCAGCTTTTGACTGCTTGAAACGGGCCTTCTTTGGGCTCGGCACCTGCAGGCCACCGCAGAGCGGTAGCCGCAGGCTGCTGCCAGAGCTGCAACACAACAAAACTGTGGCAGCCCGAGAATCAGCGCGCAGCTCTTCTGCATGTTGTCCGACGTTAAGGTGCCAAAGAAAGAGCAAGCAGGAAGAGAGGAGCTTTGTGTCAGGAGACAAGCCAACACCTCCCTGCCAGAAAGGGAGGTCAGGCTCCAAAGTGAGTCCAAGCAAAGGTCAGCATGCACCTACGTGCTCAAGAGGCAACTGCGCACTGCAGTACTCCTGGAAACTGATTTCCTTGGCTTCTTTTGTCCCCTAAATGTCATCAAAGCAGTTAGGGCTTTCAGAAGCAACAAAGATGCCAGCAGGAACAAGCACACTTGCTTTTAGTCAAAGCCTTGGGGAGGAAAAGCCACGTTTGCTTGGATTTCTTGGGGGCCTGCTGGATCGGTGCATTTTCGGAGTTACCCCGGGATGCCTTGAGCACTGGCTTATGGACGGTAAGGATTTTTTCTCCTGCTTTATGACTGAGGAGATCTTCCCAGGCTTTTCTTTTGCGTCAGCTGTACAGAAGATTTCGGTTGCCGGGCGTAACTACGCCAACAGAGCCAGAGCGGCTGCTATTGTGACGTCAAGGGAGCCGGGCCGCATCACAGTGCTGTCAGCGCGACGTTGTCCCGGCGCGCGCGAGGCCTCCTTGTCCAGAGCAGCTCTTTGGCTCGCTCGCTGCAGGAGGACCCTCGTGACTGAGGCGTTCTCAGCAGACGGCCTGCACCCCGAGAGGAGTCTTGGTTTTTCCCCCGGGTGGCATTCAGTGTGCAAACCCGCACAGCACTGCTAGAATGATCGGGCAAGTCTGTGCCGCGGTTTGCACGGTTTTTTCTGTGGCGTATTCCGGCTACTTCCTGACCCACCTGACTCGTAAGTAAAGGTTTATCCTGGGGGTAGCCATCACACGGCTTTTGCTTCACTTTGCTCTTGATGCTCGTTTGTAGTGATGAAGCAGATTTGGGAGCAAAAGTGCCATTAAGGTGCCGCTCCTTTGCTAAAGCTCCTGCCAACAGCATCAGCTAAAAAGGGGGTGTCTGCACTCGCTGGCGGCTGGAGAGTATTTGCAACGTAACCTGCAGGGGTTGCGTTCCCTCCACGGGAGAGCGCGTGGCATTGGACACTGTCATTTCCTCAGCTTGCTGCTTCAGCCGAGACAACTGCAAATTGCAGGCTGGCAGGGAGCCTCACAAGTACTTCTAAAACTTGCCCAGGAGTGAGGGAAAGCACTTTCTTGCTCCAAATCCTGCCATTAGAGGCCTTGGCTCTCTGCTATGACCCTTGACAGTGTGCCAAGAGAGCAATTCCCTTGGCAATGAAGTGCAAGCTCCTAACCGCTTAGGCTTTGCTCCTGAACCCAGGAGCTGTTCCTGGGCTGCTTTAGAAGAGAACCGCCACAGCTATGGGGCCCTTTGTGGAAGCTTTCCTGGGGGATCATTTGCAGCAAATGGATGGGAATTAGTGCATGCAATTTATTTAAAAAACAAACAAACAAACAAAAACCAAATTAAAAACAACCCAACAACAACAACAACAACAAAAAACCAGAAAAGAAAGGTTGCAGAAAAGAGAAGAGGAAAAAGCTGCTTGAGCTGTTGGGCAGAACAGAAGCTCTGACTTAAAGGCCACTTGGCATTTCTGTGATCGTGTTTCTGTTTCTTCAGCGACAAAAGTAGAGAGAGCCTAGTATAGTGTCCTTGTTGTTCTCTTGCTTGCAGTGGGAAAATCTTGTGTTGCTCCTGGAGGGATGTTGGGAAAGGAAAATGCTCTCTGTTGGGACTGACTTGTCCTGTGGGACTCCCCAGCACAGGCACTTTTCTAACGGCATCTGGTTCCTTTTGCCTTGCTCTCTGCAGGTCACCTCACACGCGGATGGAGACAAGCCCGTCCTTTGGTGAGTGGCAAAGGAACCTCTGACCTTGCTGGCATGTAAGAATTGTGCGGCAAGCTGTGAGCTTGGCCTGTTGTGGTAGAGTGTAGAGTGCCAGCCTGGGAGGCGGAAAGAAAGGCCAAGTCGGTGTTGGCATCAGCAGCAGCAAAGGGAGCACTGGCTCTTTCCTAATTTTCCATTGAAGAGCCTTTCAAGAGATGAAAGGCAAGTGTGGCAGGCCAAAGGTGTCTTGCTGATTCTAGCCAGGGTGGAGGATCAAATGCACAGCAAGACGGAGCACCACCTAATTTGCCCACCTTAAGAGGGTGAATTTCACGACTCAGAATCCCACTTTGATCAAAGTTTCTGATTTCCCCTTAGTCTGGGTGAAAAGAAAGCAGCTTACGGAGCTGACAAGAAAGCAGCTCCTAAAGGACTGGCTGCTCCCTGTCCCTCTCACTGCTGTCTGTCTGCAGGGCTCACCAGCAGGGTCAGCAGCTCCTCTGGCTCCCTCTCTTGCTGAGGAAGATGCGGAAGAGGAGCCAAATGACAAGAAGCCTCCAGCTGGTGTCCATCCACGGCCTGAACGTGCAGAGCCAGTAAGTGGCGCCTGTGGTTGGCACTGCCTTTGGTGGAGGGCCGAGCTTCAAGTTTCTGACGAGCCAGCCCTTGCCGCTCGTGCCTGAAGATGCTGGGGGCTGTGTGCCTGCCATGACGTAGTGCTGCTTCAGCCAGGCCAGGCACCCCTGGCAAATGGCTTCTGAACTTTCCCATTTGAGCGCCATTTTGCTGGGACGCTGAGAGGGCCTGAGAATGTCTTTGGGATCAGACGAGAGGCAGCATTGTGCCTTTCAATTGTTGCCAGCGTAGAAGTGAGCCCCTCGGTGCACGGTGTCCGTGCAGGCTCCCCGTGGTCAGTGGACAGAGACGGTCCAAAGACTCAGTTGAGAGCCTTGCAGGATACTTAGGAGACACTGGCCCCTGGGAGGGACCAATTAGCTTCAGGCACAACGTAGAGCAGACTGGCCTTCTGGTCAGACGCTACCATGCCCACTCGAGGGTGACTTCATTGCCCAGGGGAACACAGCAGGAGGAAAGCAACAAGGCTCTGGGGCCCTGCTCCCACCTCTTGCTGGATCTTTGCAAGCTCGTCAATACCTTGTTGCAGTGGTCTTGCAGAAAATCGATAAAATGTAGCATGAACCTGGCCATGTGCTGCTGTATCACAGCAGCCTTTGGGCTTTGCCCGTTGCCTTTGAGAAGGGGACATGCAAAACCCCCCCAGCCAAAGAGGCCTGGCGGTGGCTGACAGCCTTCCTTTTGCCGTGTGCTCTGCAGGGCATCTGTGCCAGCCGCCTTTCTGACGGGCAATCCTTTCTTGTCCCAGCTCTCTCTTGACGCGCGCTCTGCCGTCCAACGTGCCGCTTCACCGGCGCGCTCTGCAGCAGCCAGCACTCCCCCACGTGCCAGCACTTCGTCCAGCAGCCCAGCCCAGCAGCCGGAGATGAGAGAGGAGCAGAGCCTGAAGAGACTGAGTACGTCTGGTGTATTTCTGGTCTGCCAGAGCGGTGTGTTTTCTGCGGGTCTCTGAAGTTCCTCCTCGCTTTAGTGTCACAGAGGCATTTAGGCCTCCCTCCAAGAACCTGTTGCTGTGCTTTGAGGCAGCAAGAGAGCGCTCGGCGTGTTCCCGCTGCCTCTGAGGGCAGCTGGCACTGGCTTGACTTTTCCTGGGCTGCCCTCTGTGCCAAAGACAAAAGCAGAGATTGTTTCTGTTGAGCAGAAGGCTGGCACCTAGCGGGTGACTGGGCCCCAGGGAGCTCTCGGGCCCCAGCTCTTCTCTGGCTGCCCTTTTTACGACTGTTCTCGCTCCTCCTCTCACTGCTGCACACTGTTCTCCTAAGTGGCCCTGCCGGTGACGGCAGGTGCCACTGCAGAGGCCGCGGAGGCCCTTCCTTAACTCGGAGGGCCCAGTTCCTAAAGGCCCTTCGTTCTGGCTTATCACATGAGCTGCTGTGCTTGAGAGCCGTGAAGTCCTTCTTGGAAAGGCCAGCTGCTGAAAGGCGGAGAAGATGGCCCTCCCGCTCGCTGTTCTCAGCGGCTGGAAGCCAAGTGACTGCAATGGGCACAGAGCTCCCGACAGTGGGGCTGCATCTTGGATCGTCTGGGGAGCGGCATCTCCCTTTGAAAGTGAGCACCTTGCACTGCTTTTGTCTTTCAGGGAGCATTGTGAGTCTGGGCGAGCCGAGGAGGAAATACTCGGCGTTTGAAGAACTCGGACGAGGGTAAGTCTGACGCCTGCTCCTTACGCAAAACCACGGGCCCGGTCATTTGGCCGGTGCAGCGTCAAGCGTGAAGTCAGGCAAGCTGCGAACACGGTCAGACTCCGGCTTTACCTTCCTGCCACCTCTCAGGACTGCTCAGTCAGAGCAGTCAGAAGGCATCATCAAAGACAACCTGGTGCTGGCAAGGTCTGCCTTGCTTGCAGCAAGGAGCAGGGCCTGGAAGATGTCCCGCCCCTGCCGGCCTACCAGAGCACCTTGTCACCCGAGAGCTGGCAGATAACACTTCTCAAAGGCAGAGTTTTCCAAGTTCTTCTCCAGTTTTTCCAAAGGGTCCCCCTTAGGCTGGGAACGGAAGCAATCGGGCGTGTGCCTTGGAGATTTGTAGCAGCCCTTGGTGTTCACACTGGGCCTCAGTTTTCTCCTGGACACCCTGCGTGGCAGAGGGCTGCTGGGCTCTTGTGCTATTGGCGGGGGAGGCGCTGCAGCCAGGCGTTTTCCAAATGCTCCAGGCAGCCTGGGGAGATCTCCCGCCTAGGCTGGCTTTCACCGCCAGGGACTAAAGGGCTTTTTCTGCTGCCGTTTTCTTTCTAGGGGTTTTGGAGCTGTTTATAAAGCCCTCGACGCCAGCACAGGACAACAGGTAAAGTGTCAATGCCCCCAGCAGATTTTGCAGCTCTGGAGCGCTTTCGCCGCGGCTGCGAGCCTTGGCTGGAGCTTTGGGTGGCCGCTCCATCTCTGCGGCAGAGGCTGCTCCTCTGAAGCACAGCCTAGGCTCAGCAGCCTGCAGACGGCATTTGGGACGGGCTTCGGTCCTTCTCCTAAGCTCTGCCCTTTGGCACAGCTGGGCTGCGTCATTGCACAAGCACTCGCTGCGTGTTCCTGGGGATCTCGTGCGACGAGCGGCTTCTCAAGTCAACGGTCTCTCAATGTCCTTTTAGGTGGCCATCAAGAAAATGGCTCTTCAAGAGGAGATGTCCGAGGAGCTGGCTGTCAATGAAATCGTGGCCATGAGGGACAGTAGGAACCCCAATATTGTGTCCTACTTAGACAGGTGGGGCTATTCTCATGTCAGTGTTCCTTTAGGATACTGCAAGCCCAAAGTGGCAAACCCCTTTGGTCACTGGCAGAAAATGGAGCTGTTTAGGATTTCTCTCCTCCAGTGCGTGGGAGGAGGTTGCACTTGGTCTGCAAGAATCTCCTCTGGCAAATGCAGCTTGGAGAGCACTTCCAGAAAGCTGGGTCAGCCCCTCGGGTGACTGGGCTGTGCCCAGGTCCTCTCTCTCCATGCCGGGCTTTTCTTCTTTCAGCTACCTGGTCGATGGAGAGCTCTGGCTGGCGATGGAGTTCATGGACGGCGGCACGTTGTATGATGTAGTCGGGGCAGTGTACCTCGAGGAAGGACAGATAGGCGCTGTCTGTCGGGAGGTGAGGGATGCCGCTTGTGCTTCCCCTGGCCTGTTGGCCCTTGTCAACTGGTGGTTAAGAACAGCAGAGATTTCTTGCTCACGGCCTTGCTTTGCTGTTGCTGTCACGACACGCAGAAGAAAGAACATCTGAAGCCAACTGCCTGCCAGTGTCCCCGCACTTCCTAGGCTCCGTTCTCGCACTCTTACGTGCTGCCGTTGTGCTGGGGCGCTCGCGCTCGCTGGCTCGCTGGCTCGCTCGCTGTGTCGCACTTGTTTCCTCTTGCCAGCTTTGCCTCTCAACGTTTGCCTGGAGCCTGTCTGTGTGTCCTGCATTCCTTGCCGCTCCAAGCCTGAACGCTGGTGGCAGAATTTCAAGCTAAGGGCAAAGGAGATGTCCTCAGCTTCAAAGGATAGCATTGCAGCCCAGATGGCGTTGGATTCTGGAACAGGTCTAACGTGCTGCTTCCTCCTCTGCTGCCACAAGGCTACCAAGAAAATCTTTGCCATGCCGCCCCCCAGCCAAAGGGCACGCGCTACGTACCGAAGGGAGGAGGGGCTTTTGGAAGCTCAGATGTGCCTTTGCTTGGAAAGATAGAACACGCGTAAGAGTGTTGAAGCAGCAAGCTCTTCCTCTTGACAGCACTAGGATGCTGCGCCCTGGCTCCCAATTCCCTGAGAAAGCTGTCACTCTCGTCCAGCCCGTTCCTTTCTTGCGGGATGAAATCAGGTCCTGAACCTTCACCCTTCCCTTTCTCCTCTCTCTCTCAGTGCCTGCAAGGACTGCATTTCCTTCATTCCCGCCGAGTCATCCACAGAGACGTCAAAAGCTGCAACATTCTTGTGAGCACGGACGGATCTGTCAAACTGGGTGGGTATCCTTGGTCCGGCGCAGCGTTCCCGGGATGCGCTCTGGGGCTGCTCTGGGGTAACTGCCAGTTCTCCAGAAGCACTGCTTGGCCAGTGCGCCAAACCTGAGGGCGTTTTTGAAGAGGCCAATGCCTTGTTTCCCTGGCTACAGCCCCGCGGAAGCAGAGCACTGCTGCTTTTCCAGCTAGATTCACCGTGGCCTTGTCAGGCTTTGAGCGGGCAATTCTTTGGCTGGGTTTGCCAGTTGTAGCTGGCTTTGACAGGGTTTGTTTTTCTCCGCAGCTGACTTTGGCCTCTGTGCTCAGCTCACCCCTGAGCACGACAAGTGCAGCTCCAGCGTCGGCACTCCCAGCTGGATGGCGCCAGAAGTCGTGAGAGGAGAAGCCTACGGCCCCAAAGTGGACATCTGGTCACTGGGGATCGTGGGGCTGGAAATGGTGGAAGGGGAAGCTCCTTACCAGAGGGAACCCCGTCTCAGGGTAAGGTGCAGCTTCAAAGTGTGGCTCTGTGCAGAGAGAGCTGTTGTGGCTAGGAAAGGAGCAGGTAGAGTGTCCGCTTCCCTTTTTGGTAGGTTTTTGAACTGATAGAAAGGAACGGGGCCCCAAAACTGCAAAACCCCAGGCACCACTCGGCTCTCCTGCGCGACTTTCTCCGCTGCTGCCTGCAGACAGACGAGGACAGGCGCTGGTCTGCCCAGGAACTCCTGAAGGTAAGAAAAAGCAAAGCGGCAAAAAGCCCTGCGAGCTGTGGACACCTGCATGAAGGGCCGAAGAGGACTGTGGGCCACGTGGGCCTGGGCGAGACAGGTCCGGGAGCGGAAGGCGGAGGGGCAGATGGTGCCCTCGGTCCTCTTTGCGCGTCTTCCTGGTAGCAGAGGAGCCCTGCTTGAGCCTGTTGGACGTGATCTTGGGAAGTCATGGTTCCTTTTGGTTGTGTTTTTCCTTTGGGCAGCATCCATTTGTGACCTCAGGCGATCCTGCCTCCAGCCTGGCTGCTCTGATCATCTCAGCCAAGCAAGTGCAGGAAGACTGGAGAGGAGACGCTTGCGCCTGAGGAGGCCTTGGTGCCCCGCCAGCCCAGAGGAGTGAAGAGGGGATGTACCGTATTTAAGAGAAGATTCGGCCATCCCCTGAGTTTTATAATTTAGCTGTTCCATAGTTAGGAAGTTTATGGTTTTGAGATTTTCTTAGCTTAGCTGGTTTTCGTTAGGACTCCAGTCCCCAGAAAGTTTCATTAAAGGAGCATTGTTTAGCTAAGAGTAGAGTATTGCTGATGTAGGGAAGCTGAGAACTATCCTGGAGCTAGAAATGGACCAATCGTCATCCTGATGATTAAGCTATGAAAGAAAAAGCTGGGACTCAGCAGAACTGGACCAGGCATGAGCTGTCAGCCTGAACAGGTCACCAGGAGGACAGAATGATGAAGATGAAGATGAAGATGAAGATGAAGATGAAGATGAAGATGAAGATGAAGAAGTAGCTGGAAGACCCTTGGTTTCAGCCCTTGGTTTCAGCAGGACTGGCAATAAAAGGCTGTAAAACCTTCAGAACCCTGGAAGATTCCCTTCCTTGCCACACTGGGCCTAAGCTGGACAGCGCCTTCGAAGCCGTGCGCTCTGGACGGGCTGTCCTGTTCATGGCTTTGCGCTGCTTCCCAGCGGCCCAAGGCTCTCCCCCCTCACAGAGGGGCCCTGCCCCGCCCCACGCGCCCCGTGGCCGCTCCCGCTCCGCCCGCCCTGCGGAGATGTTGCCCCCCCACCCGCCCCCCGTGCCCTGGCATCCCCCAGCGCCAGCCGCCCCTCAGGGAGGGGCAGGAGGAGGGAGCAGGCCCCGCTTGTTCCCCTTTCCTGGCGGTCACGTGGCATCCAAGAGCCAAGGAGGGCTGAAATGGCACGTCCCCCAAACGCTTCCCTCTCTGGTCCTTTTGGGGCACTAACGCGCTCTGCTCAAGGGAGTCCGAGGGCCTACGCTCGGCTTTCCCTGCTAAGGCCTCATTCTTCCTTCTGTAAGCTCTACAACTGGCTGGTTGACGTTAGCTCTCTAGGAGATGGGGAAAACGAGACGCTTTCAAATTGGGGGAATTACCCTGGTAAATTACTGCAGTTTTTCAGCAACAGAATTTCAAGGTGCAGCTGGGCCTTTCAGCCATTGCATCGATTTTCAAATGGCACCCGCAGCATCCGACGTGTGAAGAGCCCAGTGTGAAGCTCCTCAAAGACACTGCAGCAGTTGTCCCCCAGCAGACAGGACGTGTCTGTGCTGAGTCACCAGAAAAGAGAGCTAAGCCCGGAGTCATTCGTGCATGGGCAAGCAGAGTTGGTTTCCAGAGGAGTTGCATGCACTCGTTTCCCTCTCCCACTCAGTACTTGCTCTCCTCTTTCAAGCTGGCTCCTGCCTTTAACTGGAGCTTTTGACAGAGAAGGGAATGACTGCATCTCATTTTCTTTGGGATGTGGCTATCCAAATGTCTGCAAGGAATCTTACAGGGAGCATGGAGCCTGGGCAAACATCTGTGAGGCTGCAGCTTTTGACTGCTTGAAACGGGCCTTCTTTGGGCTCGGCACCTGCAGGCCACCGCAGAGCGGTAGCCGCAGGCTGCTGCCAGAGCTGCAACACAACAAAACTGTGGCAGCCCGAGAATCAGCGCGCAGCTCTTCTGCATGTTGTCCGACGTTAAGGTGCCAAAGAAAGAGCAAGCAGGAAGAGAGGAGCTTTGTGTCAGGAGACAAGCCAACACCTCCCTGCCAGAAAGGGAGGTCAGGCTCCAAAGTGAGTCCGAGCAAAGGTCAGCATGCACCTACGTGCTCAAGAAGCAACTGCGCACTGCAGTACTCCTGGAAACTGATTTCCTTGGCTTCTTTTGTCCCCTAAATGTCATCAAAGCAGTTAGGGCTTTCAGAAGCAACAAAGATGCCAGCAGGAACAAGCACACTTGCTTTTAGTCAAAGCCTTGGGGAGGAAAAGCCACGTTTGCTTGGATTTCTTGGGGGCCTGCTGGATCGGTGCATTTTCGGAGTTACCCCGGGATGCCTTGAGCACTGGCTTATGGACGGTAAGGATTTTTTCTCCTGCTTTATGACTGAGGAGATCTTCCCAGGCTTTTCTTTTGCGTCAGCTGTACAGAAGATTTCGGTTGCCGGGCGTAACTACGCCAACAGAGCCAGAGCGGCTGCTATTGTGACGTCAAGGGAGCCGGGCCGCATCACAGTGCTGTCAGCGCGACGTTGTCCCGGCGCGCGCGAGGCCTCCTTGTCCAGAGCAGCTCTTTGGCTCGCTCGCTGCAGGAGGACCCTCGTGACTGAGGCGTTCTCAGCAGACGGCCTGCACCCCGAGAGGAGTCTTGGTTTTTCCCCCGGGTGGCATTCAGTGTGCAAACCCGCACAGCACTGCTAGAATGATCGGGCAAGTCTGTGCCGCGGTTTGCACGGTTTTTTCTGTGGCGTATTCCGGCTACTTCCTGACCCACCTGACTCGTAAGTAAAGGTTTATCCTGGGGGTAGCCATCACACGGCTTTTGCTTCACTTTGCTCTTGATGCTCGTTTGTAGTGATGAAGCAGATTTGGGAGCAAAAGTGCCATTAAGGTGCCGCTCCTTTGCTAAAGCTCCTGCCAACAGCATCAGCTAAAAAGGGGGTGTCTGCACTCGCTGGCGGCTGGAGAGTATTTGCAACGTAACCTGCAGGGGTTGCGTTCCCTCCACGGGAGAGCGCGTGGCATTGGACACTGTCATTTCCTCAGCTTGCTGCTTCAGCCGAGACAACCTGCAAATTGCAGGCTGGCAGGGAGCCTCACAAGTACTTCTAAAACTTGCCCAGGAGTGAGGGAAAGCACTTTCTTGCTCCAAATCCTGCCATTAGAGGCCTTGGCTCTCTGCTGTGACCCTTGACGGTGTGCCAAGAGAGCAATTCCCTTGGCAATGAAGTGCAAGCTCCTAACCGCTTAGGCTTTGCTCCTGAACCCAGGAGCTGTTCCTGGGCTGCTTTAGAAGAGAACCGCCACAGCTATGGGGCCCTTTGTGGAAGCTTTCCTGGGGGATCATTTGCAGCAAATGGATGGGAATTAGTGCATGCAATTTATTAAAACAAACAAACAAACAAAAAAATAGTGGTGGGAAAGCCTACTCCTATTAAGGAGCCTTTAGAAATATTTTTTTGCTTTTGGACCAGCCAAAAGCCAGCCTAGCACTGTAAGTCCTTTTTCTCTACCTGAGCTCTAGTGCTGTTTCAGCCAGAAGATCTAAAATCCCTGCGCTCCTGGGGCATACCATCTATCGAGCCATAGGATCCCAAATTTTTATATTTTGCTAATTTTTGTAATTTTTCAATTTTTCCATTTTTAATAAATTATTTTAATTTTTAACTAAGAGTTGTCTCATTTCTCACACACAGCGTGGTCCCAGTGGCTCCCAGTCACACCCAGTATGGTTGCTTTCACTCTCAGTAAGAGTCCAATGTGGCTCCAGTCACTTCCAGTATGAACCCAGTCACTCCCTGTATGATAGCATTTGCCCCCACTGTGGTCCCAGTTGCTCCCAGTGTCTTGGTTTGAAAGACAGGTGTCTGCCAAGGAAGGCAGGAGTCTCTCCTGAAATGGAAGGAAAAAAAATTGCAACCCCCTTCCCTCTGAATTATTATAATTTTGAAATTAAGGAGCTTTATAGGCAAAGATATGAGGAACAGGAATAACAGTTCTTTACTAATATATATCTATATGTGTATAACCAGTCAAACAAACAGCAATAGCTATGGCAGTAACAGCAAACAATCACAAACCCAGTCCCAGCCTTCTTGGCTGTCAGGCTGTTTCCCCTTGGGTGCAGTTCTGCTCTCAGCCAGCAGTGGCGCTGGCGGCTCCTGGTGAGCAGGGCAGGTGCGATGGTTCCCCCACGGCTGCAGGGGGCGCTCCGGAGCGAGCTCGGGGAGCACGCGGCACTGACGGCCTGGGATCCCGGGAAGGGATGGAACAAAGATTTCAAAAACCCCCTGGGCAGCCGATCCCGATGTCCAGCCGGACCCTCGGGAACAGCAGGCTGGAATGGCAGGCTGGAACGGCAGGCTGGAACAGCAGGGATGAGCACAAATCCTGCATGGCAGACAAGATGTATCAAAGTTCCGGAGCTGCGGTGGGAACCCCCGGAGGTCTCGGCAGGCAGGGAGAGCCGGGCTACAGAGCAGCGAAGGCTTGAAGCAATGGCAGCGGCAGGGCGGCCGCAGCCTGGCTCCCAGCGGGGCAGGGAAGGCGGGCTTGGGAATCCCGGGGTCTCTCCGGTAGAAGGAAAGCAGCCGAAGAAGCAGCCTCTCTCTCCGTCATCCAAAACGCCAGGGACTGACTGCCCACACAGCCAGGTGAAAAAAAGAGTAGCAAGATGCACCCCACCCCTATGGCCAGGTTTTCTGTTTTTCTTAAGCACCCAGTAATTTGTCCCCGTGGCAACATGGATGGGGAAAATTCCTTTAACAGAAGAAAACCCCAGGAGAACTCCCAAAACCCCAACATTCTGTTACAAGCTTCCTGCAGATTGTTCCATCTCTGCTCTCCATATGGAAAGATACAAAGATCCCTTTTGGTTCACACAGTTAAATGTCTGATGGGTCACACGGTGATACCTGTACAGATACACATCTGGAGAGAAAGCCAAACATCCATCGAACTCTCTCAACACCCACAGAGCCTGAACCAAACTCTACAAGGCCACGCAGCTTTACACAGAAATTCATACATCGATAAAACTGTACAACGGGATGCAGGTTTACACAGAAATTGATACACAGGAAAACACAACAATCTGTGCTGTGTGAATACACTGACTTCTGTATAAAAATGGCTCCACATGGCGGGAACCGATACAGAACTGTGCGATTACCAAAGGACCCATCGACACTTCCATACCCTTGGAACTAAAGACACAGGACTGTAGAGCTCTCCAACTCTGTACATTCCTGTCTGGGGGTGAGTTTATGATGTGTATCCCCTATCGCTGCTCTCTGCCCAGAAATCAATCCTGTGCCTTTCTGTGCCTTTAAACTGAGCCCGACGGGGGAGAGAGAAAAAACCGAGCAAACTTTTCAAAGCAGTTGTTCAAGGACACAGACACACACGCCTCTGTGTTCTGCTGCAGCAGCGAGAAGAGCGGAGGGAGCGCCCTGCTTGCTTTCCAGTCCGCTTTCGGCTCCTTTTCTCCAGAGGGAGATGGAGAGTTGAAGTTTGTTTTCCTGGGACTTGGGCTTTTTCCCTTCTTCACTTCTGGACTGTTTCAACATCAGAACACACCGGGAGAATTTTCCACCGAGGCCCTGGAGGACACCAACCCAGCTCCAAGGAGGAGGAGAGAGAGCACACCTACAGAAGGACTCTGAAATCTTCCCAGGTTTCTCTCCACAGCGAGAGGTTTTAGTATTCAGCATTATTATCCTTTTCCTGTGTGTTTGTTAAATAAATAGGTTCTCTTTCACTTTCCTCAGAGGAAAATATTTTTTTCCCAGACCTGGTGGGAGAGGGCTGGTTGTAACCTGCCTTCTGTCAGAGGATATTTTCCTGCAAATTTGTCCAAAGCAGCACACTAAAATAAGTCAGTATTTATTTTGAGGGAAAATGATTTCTAATGGCATTTTGAGGGTCAACAAATACAAAGATAATAATAAGGATAAATACAAAGAAATACAGAGAAAATACAAAGAGGTGAAAGAGGACAGGAGCTCACTGGACAGGTCCTTGGCAGCGCCCGGGCAGACCCTGCATGAATTTGGCTGCCTGAATGCAGCTCTTGCCTGGGCACCAGGGGTGGCCCCCTCTGCGTGTCTCTCCCAGCACCACAGGGATGCTCCTACCCCTTCCCTGGTGCCCCAGGGTTCTGCAAGTGCCTTCTGGGGCCACCCAGACACCTCCCTGGGCCTCTGGAGGCCCCATGGCATGGTGCAGACAGGGACTGAATCAAAGTTGCCTTGGAAGATGGAGGCAGGAGAATATTGCCCACGATCTTCTTTCCAGCTGCCCCACACTCCTGCAAATCCTGCTGGGACACTCAGGCTCTCCATTCCGGGGCTCTGGAGCTCCCATGCAAACCCATCCATCACTGTGTCCCCTCTCACGTGGATATCAAGAAAATGACACAGCAATATCTAGAAAATGTGAACTTGATTGATTTGACTGCTCTAAAATTCTACAACTCGAGGGTGACTGGAAGACTATGAGGTGACAATCTTATGCCTCCAAAAAGGGTCAACAGTTTGGAACTGGAACCCTCAGGGAAACTTCAGCTTCTGGGGGAAAAGGTGCCCTTCCTCCTCTCTCCCTTTGCTTTATACATCTGAGCTGGAGTCATATGGTTGGAACATCCCCTTGGCTGATTTGGGTCCGCTGGTCTGGCTGTGTCCCCTGCCAGGATCCTGCCCACTCCCATCCCCTCTGATGGGGGAAGGAATGGCAGAGGGACAGCGCTGCTGGGCAGTAGCCAGAACACCGCTCTATTATCAGCACCCGTCCAGCTACCAATGCAAAGCACAGCCCTGGAAGGCCCATGAACTTTCCCTCAGGCAGACCCAACACACGGGACTTGAGCTGCCAGCGGCCCAGGTCACCCTCTGCCAGCCCCGCTCCTTGGACCTTGTGTCCCCACAAGCAGACACAAAGTGTTTCTGCTGCTCCTCCTCCTGCGCAAATCCACAGAGAGCTGGGATTTTTCCAAGTCTCGTGTCTCCATTGTGCCGTATTCCCAAAGAAGCAGCAGCCCCTCCTGATGAACACGGAGAGTTGCACGGATGCTTGTCAGCTCCACTGCCTGCCTAGAAATCTGGAAACTGCTTCTAAATGCTGCTCCCTTCAGCTCTTGGGCACCGACTGACACAGAGCTGGGAAAAAAATGCCCTGGCTGCTGGCTGACAAGGTGAGTTCCGCCAGAGTCAGAGCTCTGTGGGAAATCTCTATCCATGCCTCTCCTTTGAATAGACCCTGACAGGGGGTGCGCAGGAATGTGTCCTGTATGGAAAGGAAGGAGTGTGCAAGCACCGTGACTGACACTTTCCCTCTCCATGTGCGTTCCACAGCTATGGGTACACAGACGTGATGGAAAGCCTGGTACAGCCAGAGCCTTCTGTCCCTGCAGAAGGGAGCGCGGCGGGTGGGGGCGGTTGGTGGGCAGCGAGTCCCGGACAGCGGGCGAGATCCGGCTCCACAGCTGCCAGGCCCTGCTAAGGCTTAATGCCGCCTCCTCGGTAACAGGAAAGGCCTTCAGCCTCGTCCCTGCCAAGAGGGGCGGTGCTGGCCTGGCCGCACAGCTCGTTTTCCCCACAGGTTGCAGGAGATGAGATCACAACGCTTGCAAACACCGACTGCGAGCCACAGCTCTGGGTGCTCACCATGAACCTCAGCTCTGCGAGCGCTGTCTGCCCCAGGCTCCAGGGGATGCACTGGGAGCCCGGCTGGGCTCTGCCCTGGGGCCATCCTCCAGGGACAGCTGCAAACAGGGAGCATTTGGTTGCCACAAAGAGCCAAGCCATGGCTGCAGGGAGCTGCTCCGGCTGTGGCCTGCACTGTTGTGTGCTGTGCTCTGGGGCTGCTGCTCCCCACAGAGGGGACTGCACTGGGGTGCCAGAGGAGACAGAGAAGCTCCAGCTTAAGCCTAACTGGGCTGGGTGGCTGGGCTGGGAAGGGTGGCGAGGGTCAAGGGCATTCACAGAGCTCATCCTGCTTTGTGAAGAATGAGGAAAAGGAAGTGGGAAGCCAGCAGTGAGCAGAGCTGAGGCCTGGAGAGCAGCTCTGAATGACCCCCAAATCTCACCAGACCTTTGAGACATTGCTGTTCTTCAGCCAGTGACAACACGAGTCCCTAAACCTGGGGCTCATTCTTCCTCATGGCCAGGGCCATCAAGGAAGGCTACAGTGCAATGGGGACTGCGGTGAGCTGGGAACTCACTGGGGGAAAGAGGGAGCACTTGTGGAGCAAAAGGCAGGTGGGGGAGAGAACTGTTCAGAGAAGGGCTGGGCTTCAGCTTGAGCAAGCTGAAAAATGGCATTGGGGGTCATCCCAGACTGATTTCATTTCAGAAGTTACTGAACAAGTTTGTTATTGGGGGGGTGTCATATTTTCCCCCGGAGGTGCACACTCTGCAAACTTGAGCTGCACTGCCGAGCTACTCAAGCACGTCTCTGCTGCAGGTCACGGCGTTTCTTCTTTGGCTTCTCGTGGCCCCGGGGCTGAGCCGCAGCAGAGCCTTGGTGGAGCCCAGAGCAGCCTCAGCATCCACAGAGCCCGGCTGCAAGGAGAGAAAGCAGAAAGCACCCGTCAGCTGAAGGCTCCCGTCCCCCTTGTCCCAGCCGCCCGCGGTGCCCAGGCCGTGCTGGCCGCGCTCAGGGCGCTGCCCAAAGCTGCCCAGCATTGCTGCCTCTGGCAGGAGAGCAGGAGGGCAGGACACGTGCCCAGCCTGCAGCCGGCCGTGGCACAGCCACCTCCTCAGCAGCTGCCCAGAGCAGGATGCCGCTGTGCTCGCTGCCGTCTCCCAAAAGCCCTTATCCCAGCCGTGCCAAGAGGACGGGCACCCACCTCACGCCTCCCGCCGCCAGAAGAAAAGCTGCTCCCAAACGGTGTCCTCAGCCCTTCTCCAAGGGCATGTCCCATCCATGCCACAGCTGCTCCCAAGCACTTTGCCATCCGGACCAGACAGCACCTAGAATGCTTCCTTTGGAAAAACAAACCATAAATCAATGAAAAGAGATTACAGACAAAAAGGGAAAACAAGGAAAAAGGTAAAAAATCTTCTCCCTGCTGGGCCTTGAGGAAGGTCCAAGCCTGCCATGCGAGGGAAAACCCCACCCACGGGCCAGGGCAGCCCACGCTTTCTGCCTTCCCCCTGCACTGCCCCCAAAAGTCATGCTGAGCCCAAAGCAAACAAGGGCACTGGAGCAGCCCAAGCCCTTCCTTGCCTGCAGAGCAAAGCAGCCCATGCACAGCTTCTGGTGTCCAACCTCTGCTCCCACCATGGGGCTTTGTTTGTGTCGGGCTGGCTGCCCCAGCCCCAGCCCCAGCGCGGGCCACGGTGGGTGCTGGGGGCTGTTGGCAGGGCCAGGAGCAGACTCCCAGTTCAAAACCAGCCCAGCCCATCCCCCCAGCCCTGCCAAAAAGCAGCTTGGCAGCCGACTGAAGAATTGGTTGCATCCGCCCCAGCAAAGGGGGAAACCTTTGCTTCCCGGCCAGGCTGTGCAATGCACAAATCTGGGAGCATCCCCCTGCGTGTGGACTCATCTGCAAATTCGCTGTGGAGCCTGGCTTTGGAGAAGGTGCCACAATTGAAGTCCATCATCTTCAGCTTGCCAGGTGGAGGAAGAGCTTGTCATCCTTGATGTCACCCTCCATGTCTCCAGCAGCAGCAGCCGCACCTGCCACAGCTTCCCCAGGGGCTCCTTCTTCCCTGGGGCTGGAGCAGGCTGTCAGTGCTCTGCCCAGGGCCCCGGCTGTCGCTGAAGCAGAACAAGCAAAAGCAGCTGGCATGGGGGCCACCAGTGCTGGGAAGAGCAGCTCAGCTCCAGCAGCAGGGCTGCGCGTGCCCAGCTGAGGAGCCCTGCGCAGCGATTCAGGCAGGACAAAATCTCTGCCTTTCTTTGCTGCTTCCTGCCAAGGCGCGTGTGCAGCTGGAACTTACCGGCTCCCTGGGTCAAAGCGTGCACGTGGCTCTCTCCCTTCTCCTATGGCATGTGAATATCCTGCATCCAAGGATCACAGGACAGGTCTTCTAATGAGGGCCTTTCCGAGGAGAGCACGGTTAAACACCGTCGGATGAGATCCTGGCACTCTGCGGAGAGAAAGCAGAAAGCGCCAGTCAGTTGCAGAAGGCTCCTGTCCGCTTTGCCCCACTCTTGCCATGGCCAGGCCGTGCTGCGTGTGCTCAGGGCTGTGCCTAAACTTTGCCATCAATTCTTTCTTTTGGAGAGCAGGAGAGCAGGACATTGCCACCTGCTCAGCAGCTGCCAGTGCGGGATGCTCCTGAGCCCGCTGCTGTCTCCCAGCACTGCTATTCCCCCCGTGCTGCAGAGACGAGGATCCACCTGGAGAGAGCCGTCGTGGGAGCGAGAGCCGGCCCCAGGTGCTGTGCCAGCCCCTCCTGAAAGGGTGCTCCCCGCAGACCATCTGGTGCAGCACGATGCCCAGGGACCAGACGGTCGCTGCCTCGCCGTGGTACCAGCCTAACAGGGTCCATTCCGGGGGGCTGTAGGACGGTGTTCCTATGGAATAGAGGTGGAGTTCTTCAGGGGGACGCTGCCTGCTCCCAGAGCCTCGCCCCAGCATCCCTGGGCATGCGGGGGCCGCAGCAGCGGCACGCGGCGTGACCCGCTGCCCTCTTGCCAGCACCTGGGACTTGCGTACAAACTGGGGGTTGGAAAAGAAGCCGCTGGTGTCGCAAGAGGGCAGCGGAAGCCCTGGCAAGGCCCGAGCATTCCATGCAAAGGAAAAACCCACTTGGTGCTGGGGAAAAACCACGCTTTCATCCTCCCTGCCTGCACTGCCCCAGAAACCATTCTTAAGCCAAGGCAAGCACGGGCAGCAGAGCAGTCCGAGCCCTGTCTCGCCTGCACACCAAACGGGCTGGAGCACAGGTTCTGGGCCCCCCTCTCTGCTACTCCCACCCACGGGTGTTTCTGTGACGCTGGCTGCCCCAGCCCCAGCGCCAGTCCTGGGCAGAGTGGCTGGCGAAAGGCTGCCAGCAAGGCTGGAAAATAGCCCTTCAGCCAGCGCCGCTCAAAAGCAGCTCAGCTGAAGACTCCGGCTGCCATGACTGGCAGCAAAAGGGAGAATCCCCCCTGCCACAGCTGGCTTTGGGCTGTGAGATGTTGGGCCGTGAGATGTTGGGCTGTGAGATGCCGCTACCAGGAGCCTCCCCCTGCGTGGGCTCACCTGCAAAGCTGGTGTAGGCTGCGGCTTGCAGGTAGGTGCCACAGCCAAAGTCGATGAGTTTGGCCTGCCCGGTTGCCAGGTCAACCAGGATGTTCTCCGGTTTGATGTCCCGGTGCAGGACCCCGCAGCTGGTGCAGTGCCGCACGGCCTCCAGCACCTGGCGGAACAGGTGCCGCGCCACCTCCTCGCACAGGAAGCCCCGTGCCCAAATGAAGTGAAGGAGGTCCTGAGACCGCTCCGGGCGCTCCAGCACCATCACCACGTTGTTGGGGAGCTCCAGCCACTCGTGGAGCTGGACGATGCCAGGGAAGCCAGCGGACACCTTGTCCAGCAGCACGATCTCCAGTGGTGCTCGGGTGCCGTCGGGCTGTGGGAGGAGCACGGTGCTGTCAGCGGAGCTGATGCCGTGCCGGGGCTCGGGAAGCCCTCAGCCAGCCGGGGACGCTCTGCGCGCTCCGCTGGCCCCACGGCCGCTCTCCCTCGAAGTGTTCTGGCGGCTTCCACCCTGCCGGGCCTCGGCTCATCCCCGCCCGTCGCGCCCCGGCTTCTCCCGCTGCCCCTCGCTCACTCACCAGCTCGCCCCAATGGCCGATGCGGTTCCGCGGCACCCGTTTGATGGCCACCTGCAAGGCAAGGGGAGCAGCGGGCTGAGCTCGCCGCCCGCCGTGCCCAGCCCCATGCTCCTTCTCCTCCTCCTTTGCCCCCCGCCTCCTGCGCCCGCCGCCGGCCCCGCCACTCACCGGGGCGCCGTCCGAGAGCCGCGTGGCCGCGAAGACGCTGCCGAAGCCGCCGCGCCCCAGCAGCGAACCCAGCCGGTAGCGCTCCTTCAGGCCCTGCTGCGCCTTCCGTGCCCGCGAGACGCGGCCGTCAGCGCTCGGCCCGGGGCCAGGAACGGCCCCCGAGCGCCGCTCAACCGCCCCGGGCCGGCCATCCCCACATGGGGGCTCTTTTGGAGGGGCCACCGGCGGCTCGGGGCCGGCGGCCGCGCTCAAGAGCGGCGGAGCTCGGAGCGGGGAAGACGCTGCGGAGGCGGCGGGAGCGGCCGCGCCGCCTGTGTCCCCGGCGGGCCCCGGGAGGAGCCGAGGCCGGGACCGGGGCCGGGGCCGGGGCCGGGGTAGGGGTCGGGCCAGCCGGAGCCAGGGGCTGGCGATGCTGCCCAGGAGCCAGGCACTGATGCCCGCCCAGCAGCGCCACAGCCAGGACGGCGAGAGCCGGGCGGAGGCGGGACCGCGGCGGGACGCCCGGGGGCGGGGAGGGGGCAGCCCCGCCCGGGGCCGGGGGCGGGCCGGGGGCATGGCCCGGCCGGGCCTGGGGAGAGGGAGGCCGCGGGAGGGGGGGTTGGGGAACGAAAGGGAGAGCGGGAGAGGGTGCGAGACACTGGGAGAGGGAGAGGAGGAGCAGGAGAAGGGACGCAGAGGGTTCGTGGACTCGCTGCTTTTGTGCTGCTGCCGCTGCTGCCGCTGCTGCCGCTGCTGCCGCTGCTGCCGCTGCTGCCGCTGAAGCGCTGGGAGCGTTTGTCCGCGTGTCCGTGTGTCCGGTGCCCGTGTGTCCGTTCCCCCCCGCGCGCCCCACGGCCGAGCCCCGCGCGCCCCGGGGCAGCACGGGCCGCTCCGCTCCGGGGCCGAGGCGGAGTCCCGGAGCATCTCTTCCTCCCGCAGCTACACCAAACCCGCTCGGCCATTGGGAGCAGTTTTGCACACGTTTCCCTTTGAAGGGCTCCTCTCTACCCCCATTTCCAAGGAGTCTCCCTGGGGTTTTGGCACCTGCAGCGACAGGGCAGCGATTGGGCTTCAAAGTGCAAGAAAGACATGGAGGGGCTGGAGCACGTCCAGAGATGGGAATGGAGCTGGGGAAGGCTCTGGAGGACTTCTGAGGGGCAGCTGAGGGATCTGAGGGGGCTGAGCCTGGAGGAAAGGAGGCTCAGGGGGGACCTGGCTCTCTCCAAGTCCCTGACAGGAGGGGGCAGCCAGGAGGGGTGGGGCTCTGCTGCCAAGGGAAAGCACGAGAGGAAATGGGCTCGGGGGAACTCTTGGGGTGGATGGTGGGGAAATTCTCATCCTCCGTGTCTCGACAAAGGGGGAGGGGGGCAGGGGTGGGGCACGACCTAGGGACACGGGGGTGGTGACGCTGGGCTGGGGACACGGGAAAGGGCACGGGAAGCCAAAGCCCCGCTGAGCGCTGGCGCTGGGCTGGCACGGGGTGAGCCGGCAGCAGGGCCCCGCAGCCCTGAGGGACTCGCCTTGACGGCTGGGGAGTATTGATCCCGGTCTCTAAAAAATGAGACTCAATAAAATATCATTAAAAGGTGCCTCCTTCTCCTTCTCCTTCTCCTCCTCTCCCATCCTTTCTCCTGCTCCCCCCGGGCCCAGCGCCCACCCTTGGCCCCCCGTTTTCCCAGCGCGGTCGCATCCCGCGGGAGGAGCCGGGATGGAGCCGGGATGGAGCCGGGAGAGGTCGGGCTGGGGCAGGGCTGGGCTCTGGGCCCGGCCTGGGCGCCCCCCACGCGCCCCCTCCTCAAATTCCCCTGGCGGGGGGCGCTGGGAGCGAGGGGGGGCGCAGGCGGGGTCCGGGTGGGGAGCGCTGAGCGCTGCGGGTCTGCCTGGCAACTGGTGAGTCACCAGCGCCGCGCGCTCTGATTGGCTGAAGGTTGTTCAACGCCTTCTCTGATTATCTGATACTCGCGGGGGATTTTGGTTGGTCGTTGGGGGCTGTGGGGCGGCTTAGGGGGGGGTCTCTGCGCCTTTGGGGTTCGCTGGGTGCCGATTTGGGGTTCAGGTGCCTCCCAAGGGCCCCCCGGGGGGGGGGTGACACAGGGGTGACACACGGGGGTCCCCATTCTCGATCCATCCTGGGGCCGGTTCTGCCCCCTCCACTCTCGGTCCCCCCGCGGGATCCCCCAAAGTCCCTTCCCACTGTTTCCCAATAAACGGGACCGGGGCGAACTGGGAAGCCTTCCTGGAAACACTGGGAGCAGCCGGGCAGGGGCAGAGTGACAGCGGGGCTGGGGGGGACACACGACCCCCAAAATCAGCGCGGGGATGGAGCGGGGGGTCCTGGCCGGGCCCGAGGCCACGGGGAGGGGCTGCGGCCACCGGCGGCTCAGGAGCTCTGTGGGCAGAGCAAAGGGGGTGACACCGGGCTGGGGGGCCCCGGGGGAGCACAGAGCTCCAGGAGAGGGGGGACGCGACCCCCGGGCCCCTCCCATCACCTGCTTGTGCAGGTAGAAGCCGAGCCCCAGCGCCAGGAAGACGAAGGCCAACACGAAGCCCCCGATCCCCGTCAGCATCTTGGGGGGTGGGGGGGCAGCCTTGGGGGGGGAGGGGAACACAGATACAGGAAACGGCGGTGGCTGTCGGGAAGGGACCGGAAAGGACTGGGACAGAATGGGATGAACTGGGAGAGAATGGGACACCAGGATACACTGGGACCAGTGAATCAGGGGGATGGGGAGCAGAAGAATTCGTTTGTCAGGAGCAATGCATCTAGCTTGGTCAGCATAGCAGAGCAGGAAGAAAAGATAGGAGACCGCTGATAAGACCAGCGGGAGTCTCAGACAGACATCCTGCCTCATCCCAAAACTAGCTCAAACCAGTGCCAAAGCTTAAACCCAGGCCAAAGGTATAAAAGAGCATGCGCAGGAGAGAAAGGTGAAAAGTTCAGACGAGGAAGACTCCCCCTGACTTCATCAAAAGACCCTCGGAAGACCCCTACCACAACCACCAAACAACACTGCACAAGCGCTACGCGGATGTAAATGACTTTTGAGTTCACTATAAAACCAAGCGAGGCTGGGCGGGGCTAGGTGATGAATATGTATAAGTTTGTTAGGAAACTTAATGAATATGGAACTTGTAACCCAGTAAATACCGAGCTGAATGCAGCTGTCGGCACGCGTGATTTTGGAGGAGCGATCCCCCGTGCGTCCCAGCGCTGGAATAAAGCATACCCACCTACTTTACTACTTATTTAGTAGTGGAGTTCTGTCCGCTTTTCATTATAACTCAAGCTATATTAGCATCTTGTTACTTTGACCCCAGTTATAATGTTAACTAGTGTAGTGGTTTGGTCTAAAATACTCATTGCTGTTTATCTTCTGTGAGATAAGAATTAGGAGAAATGCAAAGCAGGCACCAACTTGAATGAATATAAAGAAGTTTATTAACAGACCTAAAAGAAGGAAGGAAAAAAATTATACCACCTTTAGAACTCTCCTCCTCCCCCCACCTTCCTCCCGTCTCCCACTGACAATGTAAAGACAACCCTTAAGATGTTCAGTCTGTTTACCACTTCCATAATAACCTGGTTCAGTCCATTTAGAAAGAGAAGTCTCTTTTTGCTCATGCTATGAAAACAGTATCACACCGAGACAGCCACCCACTTCCAAATATTGTTCAGTCCATTCAGGAAGAGGAGTCTCTCTGCTTGCGATGTGAGTCCCTTCCCCCCCGACTTGCAGCTTTTCCCGCAACTGCTTTCGAGGGTCCACTCTTGAAAGTTTTCTGGGGTACAATTTTAAGGTTGAGCTGTTCAGAAACAAAGAAAAAACAGAGGCCCTTCTCCTTCCCTGGGAGCAAAGGGTCATCTTCATCTTTAAGACTATCTCTGGAAGCATCTCTAGGAATTGAGGTTTTTCTCCTTTCCTCTTTGGAGCAAAAGTCCTCATCTGGTTCATCTGGTTCATCTCTCTCTGTCTAAACTTCTCATGAAATTACAGCTGCGTCAGCATCTGCCTATCTCAGCGCAGGTGCTTCTGCTTATGAGTTGAACACTCCACCCCCCATATCTTCATGAAATTACAACAGGATACTCTGATATATCATAGCTTCACAACAGACTTTCAGCTTTAAGCATCTCCTCTCTCTCTCCCCTCAGGTTTTCAGCTCTTCACAGCAATAAAAGGGTTAATCTCACCTCGGCCTTACAGCTGGAATGTGGCTTATCGCAGTTGGTCACCTGACCTCTGCCGGACATCGGTGCCGCTTTGCTGAATCTCGGCCGCAGTGGAGGGGGGGGTTCCGAGCCGCTCTGGCTGCCCACGGCAAGGCGGTGGGGGGGGGGGTTCCATGGCTGGAACAGGTCCATGGCTCCAGGCTGGCCGTGGCCCGGCCCGGCCTGGCCCAAGCAGGGCCTGGCCGGGCCTGCTGGCCCCTGCACGGGGCCTGCAGCCACCTGTCCCAGCGCCGGAAACGAGAGAGAGCTTGGAGGGGGAGTTTGCTGTTCTTAAGTGTGGATCACAGAGGCGGTCACAACTTTAAGTGGCTTAAAGAATTGTCCATATTCAAACTGGCCAGCTGATAGGTTCTATCAGGTCCCAGAGGAAGCTGTAAGCACCCCTTAGCAAGGATGTCCCTTCCGGGATTATGCTTGCTAACCTATGACATTCTCCACCCCTCGCCTCTGTGAAGACACATTTAAGAATTATTATCAAAATTACATTCAACTTCTGCTATATTCCACCCCTAGATAGTTCAGTACAATTACAATATAAGTTTCTCACTATCATGCTACTTAACTTATGACCTAATACTTGCTTTGCCCAGTATTCCTCCTAATTAAGCTTTATCTCACAGATCTCATCAATTGCCCGCATTCTCCACCATTTTGTCGCGGGTTGGGTTTGTAACCGGGCGGAAACACCAATTTAGTGTAGTGGTTTGGTCTAAAATACTCATTGCTGTTTATCTTCTGTGAGATAAGAATTAGGAGAAATGCAAAGCAGGCACCAACTTGAATGAATATAAAGAAGTTTATTAACAGACCTAAAAGAAGGAAGGAAAAAAATTATACCACCTTTAGAACTCTCCTCCTCCCCCCACCTTCCTCCCGTCTCCCACTGACAATGTAAAGACAACCCTTAAGATGTTCAGTCTGTTTACCACTTCCATAATAACCTGGTTCAGTCCATTTAGAAAGAGAAGTCTCTTTTTGCTCATGCTATGAAAACAGTATCACACCGAGACAGCCACCCACTTCCAAATATTGTTCAGTCCATTCAGGAAGAGGAGTCTCTCTGCTTGCGATGTGAGTCCCTTCCCCCCCGACTTGCAGCTTTTCCCGCAACTGCTTTCGAGGGTCCACTCTTGAAAGTTTTCTGGGGTACAATTTTAAGGTTGAGCTGTTCAGAAACAAAGAAAAAACAGAGGCCCTTCTCCTTCCCTGGGAGCAAAGGGTCATCTTCATCTTTAAGACTATCTCTGGAAGCATCTCTAGGAATTGAGGTTTTTCTCCTTTCCTCTTTGGAGCAAAAGTCCTCATCTGGTTCATCTGGTTCATCTCTCTCTGTCTAAACTTCTCATGAAATTACAGCTGCGTCAGCATCTGCCTATCTCAGCGCAGGTGCTTCTGCTTATGAGTTGAACACTCCACCCCCCATATCTTCATGAAATTACAACAGGATACTCTGATATATCATAGCTTCACAACAGACTTTCAGCTTTAAGCATCTCCTCTCTCTCTCCCCTCAGGTTTTCAGCTCTTCACAGCAATAAAAGGGTTAATCTCACCTCGGCCTTACAGCTGGAATGTGGCTTATCGCAGTTGGTCACCTGACCTCTGCCGGACATCGGTGCCGCTTTGCTGAATCTCGGCCGCAGTGGAGGGGGGGGTTCCGAGCCGCTCTGGCTGCCCACGGCAAGGTGGTGGGGGGGGGGGTTCCATGGCTGGAACAGGTCCATGGCTCCAGGCTGGCCGTGGCCCGGCCCGGCCTGGCCCAAGCAGGGCCTGGCCGGGCCTGCTGGCCCCTGCACGGGGCCTGCAGCCACCTGTCCCAGCGCCGGAAACGAGAGAGAGCTTGGAGGGGGAGTTTGCTGTTCTTAAGTGTGGATCACAGAGGCGGTCACAACTTTAAGTGGCTTAAAGAATTGTCCATATTCAAACTGGCCAGCTGATAGGTTCTATCAGGTCCCAGAGGAAGCTGTAAGCACCCCTTAGCAAGGATGTCCCTTCCGGGATTATGCTTGCTAACCTATGACAACTAGTTAATATCTGCATAGAAAGGTTATTCTTAACATGTTTACACATCATTTACAAGCAGCAGTTTTTTCCTCCTAGTTGTAGAAAGAGGAGGGAGTGAGGACATGTAGAGAAAGACAACTTGACGGCACCAAGGTCAGTGGAAAGAAAGAGGGGCAGGAGATGCTCCCAGCGTCGGAGTCGAGATTTTCTCTGCAAGCCGTGCTGAGGACTGGGATAAAACAAACTGTCTCCCTGGGATCCATGAAGTCCACGGGGGGATGCAGAGATCCACTCCCAGCCCGTGGGAAAAGGTGCTCACAGCGGAGCGGCTGGGTGCTACAAAAGCTGTAATCCAGGGGGAGACCTGAACAGGGAGAGAGGGCTCCTGCTTCCAGAGATAGAGAAAGAGGGCTCTTGCTTCCGAACTGAAGCAGCTGATCCTTAAAAGACTACACCCCATGGACTAATGACCACACCTGCAGTTTTGGGAAGACCGTTTTGCCCGTGGGAGGGACTCACGTTACAGCAGGCTGGGAGGGATTGATACTCGTGAAATTAGAAACGCGCTGGAGAAGTGCACAGAGAACTGTCTCCTGTGGGAAGGAGCCCATGGCAGAGCAGAAGAAAGAGACTCCCCTCCCTGAGGGAACTGAAGAAAGATCTCGAGTGATGAACTGGCTTGAACACTCCCAGGCCCTGTCTCCCTGCGCTGTCGGAGGGAAAGAGGGAGGGGATGGAGAGGAAAAAAGGTGTTTGAAAGGCTTATTTTCTTCCTCATTATCCTACTCCGTTAATAATAAATTTACTTTATGCCTTTAAGTTTGAGCCTGTTTTGAACTTAGAATGTTTTTCTCCCAATCCTTATCTCAACTCATGAGCCCTTCGTGATGATTTTCATGGCTACCTGATATTTGAGACAGTGTCAAACCACGACAGTGGCCCTTGTGTTCCATGTGGCCCCTCTCTGTCACAAGTGACCCTTGGTTCCATGAGATTGTCACAATGGTCCCCATGTAGCCCTGAGGCTGCGCTGTCAGCTGTCACTATGGACGCTGGATTCCACAGGAGCTGGCAATGGCCCAGTGGCACCTGCGTCCTCTGAGGCCCCGCCTTGTCAGTGGAGCCGTGTTTCCATGAGATTCCATGTTGGCACAGGGGCCTGCTGAGTTCCATGAGGCTGCGTCGTGTCCCAATGGACAATCTCGCTGCCCTCAGCTCTGCGCTGCCATTGCCAGCCCTGCCCTGACCTCTGCCCAGCCTCACCCTCTGTGCCTTGGACACACACACATGCCCTGAGCTCATCCTCCCTCTGGGTGCTTCTCCTGCCCCAGCGCTGCCCTGGGAGGGTTCATTCCTCACAGGAGCTGCTGTGTTTGTACTGGTGCATTTTATAGCTCTGCTTCTGCCTCTCTGTCACTTGTGTCTCCACAGAGCTCTGCAGGGAGAAGATTCATGGAATGACAGAGGTGGGAAGAGCCCCCTGAGCCCCCTTGGCCAGGCTGTGGCTGGGCTGGAGTTGCCTTTGTCCAGAGCAGCCCCTGGGCTGCTGTGCTTGCCACTTGTGGCTGCAGCGGGCTTGGTCCCAGCCCAAGGCTTTGGCTGTCCCTGAGCAGGGCTGGCCCCGCATGAGGCGTCTCTGCAGCCCCCCCAAACCATGGGCTGGGGGTGGGCAAGTGTTCCCAAGGGCACAGGGAGGGGACAGCTGGGCTGGACTGACCCAAGGGATCTCCCATTCCATGGGACGTCAGGGTCAGCAATGGACTGGGGGAAAGGAAGGGGGCGAGAGGGTGTCTGGATTTTCTATATTGATCCATTTGTCTTCCAAGGCAGCCACTCCATGCACTGAATTCTTGCCTCCCTGTGGTTTCTTTGCTTCTGCATTTGGCCTTTGCTCTTTACTTCCTTTCCCTAACCATTAATCTCTCTTCATGGTGACTCACAGTTTTCTCAGCTTATTTTCTCCCGGTGCCTGGCTGGGGAGGGACAGTGCCAGAGACACTTGGTTGTCACTTGATGGACAGAGAGGTTTTACCACGGTCACCTTGCCCAAGCCTTCTCTTATGGGCACACCCAGAAGCGTCAGGGCTCTGTCGGGTGCCCACCCCTGAGCTGGGCTCATGCCCTGCTCACAGCCCCAGGGCTGCTCAGGGACACGAGTCCTTCCCTGGCACGCTCACAGACAGTTCATTGCAGCACGGGCAGGGGCTCCCTGGGCTCTGCTGCCGCTGCCAGAGCCTGGCAGGGAGCTCAGCCCTGCGGGTGTCACCCTGCCCTGCCCCTGCCCGAGGTGCCCCACGGCCGCAGGGATGGGCACGGGGAGCTCTGTGCACAGGAGCTCATCCCAGCCCCGCATCCAGGGGGTTCCCAGGGGACGGCACTCTCTGGGAACTCCAGGAACAGCTGAAGGTGTTTGTGCTCGCTGGGTTTATGTCCCCCCCCCCACACAGGGTGTTCAGGGCTGTGTCTTGTCTGTGCACTGCAAACACGGAGCCCTGACCCGGTCCCTGGATGTCCCTCCATGGAGGGAAGAACAACCTCTGTGAGCTGGGCAGAGAGGCCCCTGCTGGCAGCGGCGCTGGCTTTGCCAGGGCACTGCTGGGTGCCCCCACCCTGAGCACTGCCACCCTTTGCTGCTCAGGGCTGGTTTCCTCTCCAGGGTGCTGCGTTGGGCACATCCTGGAGACAAAATTGGGAAGGAGATTGAAGCTTTCAGGCCCTGCACTGGGGAGATGCCCTCGCATGATGGAAATGCTGCTGCAGAGCCCAGCTCTGTCCCAGCAGTGCCCACGGCCTGTCCCTGCCTGCAGTCCCTGGGCAGTCACACAGCAGGACTGGGACCCAGCTGACAGAGCCCTGAGGCCTGAAACCAACACAGGGGCTCTGCAGGGGAGTGTGGAAGGGAAGGAAGAGGAGTTACGGAGGAGAAGTCCTGGGGCTCCCTGGCAGTGCTCTCCTGCTGGGACTCTTTTCTCCCCCAGCTCTGCCCAGAGGCACCGACCCTGCAGCTCCAGAGAAGTCAGGGAGGAAAGATGTCAGGGAAACAAGACAACACAGGCTTCTTTCTTTTGTTCCAGCACACACATACTGTAGTGCAGCTCCCCGTTTCTACAGTCTCTGGGTCACACTGGAAAGGCAAATACCAAATTAAAAATGGAACAGACAAAGATTTTTGTGTGAACAAATTCACAGCAGCGTAACACCTGTGTCAGCAGCAACAAACACAGGACACAGAGTGGGCATTAATGAGTCACATCAGAGCAGCTCTGCAGGAGAATGAGAGTTTATTGCTGCTGAAAACCGGCCGTGATCCTTTTCCTCAGGGCATCCCTGAGCTCCTGCTTCCTCAGGCTGTAGATGAGGGGGTTCAGGGCTGGAGGCAGCACCGAGTACAGAACTGACACTGCCACATCCAGGGATGGGGAGGAGATGGAGGGGGGCTTCAGGTAGGAAAATATAACAGTGCTGAGGAACAGAGAGAGCATGGCCAGGTGAGGGAGGCACGTGGAAAAGGCTTTGTGCCGGCCCTGCTCAGAGGGGATCTTCAGCACGGCCCTGAAGATCTGCACATAGGAGAAAACAATGAACACAAAACAGCCAAATACCAAACAGACACTGACAGCGATGAGCCCAAGTTCCCTGAGGTAGGATTTGGAGCAGGAGAGCTTGAGGATGTGTGGGATTTCCCAGAAGAAGTGGCCCAGGCCATTGCCCTGGCACAGGGGCAGGGGAAATGTATTGGCCATGTGCATGAGAGTGTAGAGAAAGGCACTGGCCCAGGCAGCTGCTGCCATGTGGGCACAAGCTCTGCTGCCCAGGAGGGCCCCGTAGTGCAGGGCTTTGCAGATGGACACGTAGCGGTCGTAGCACATGATGAGGAGGAGGGAATACTCTGCTGAGATGAAGAACAGAAAGAAAAACACCTGAGCAGCACATGCTGAGTAGGAGAGGTGCCTGGTGCCCAGAGGGAATTGTGCATGGCCTTGGGGACAGTGGTGCAGATGGAGCCCAGGTCGCTGAGGGCCAGGCTGAGCAGGAAGAAGAACACGGGGCTGTGCAGGTGCTGGCCGCAGGCAATGGCACTGATGATGAGGCCGTTGGCCAGGAGGGCAGCCAGGGAGATGCCCAGGAAGAGGCAGAAGTGCAGGAGCTGCAGCTGCCGCGTGTCTGCCAATGCCAGCAGGAGGAAGTGCCTGATGGAGCTGCTGTTGGACATTTCTGCACTCTGGACTGTTGGAAGAAGGCATTGACAAGCTGGGACAGATTCCCCTGAGTCAATCCTATGCTATTTTCTTAGGAATCCCCTCAAAACAACTTCTCCTCCTGTGACAGAACTTGGCTAAGCTTTTTGATTTCTGAGCTCAGGTTTGTGCTGCTGCCTCATCCTCAGCGTTGCTCTCAGCCTGAACACTGGGGGCCCAGAGGGAAAACAGGGCTCCCTGTGCCCCAGTGCAGTCGGACCTGCTGGTCCCCACACAGGTGCCCTTTGCTCATTTCACCTCCCTCTATTTCCTGGTGATTGTACTTAAAATGGGCTTGAAAAATAAAGTGACTTTTTGAAGGCCCCAATTTCAAAACCATTGCTCTAAACCCTTCTTCCTTTCCCTGTGCAGCTGTGGTTGCTCTGGCTCTCTGCTGCCTGCAGTTGTGCCTCCTGGCAGCTGTTTCTCTGGGTCCAAGGCTTGTCCCTGCCAGTGCTGCCAGAGCCCAGCCCAGCCCTGGGGGCTCAGCTCTGCCCTGCAGAGCCCTCCCAGCACAGGGCACTGCCCAGGGGCATCTCCCTGGCAGCAGGGCCTGAAGGGCAGCTCAGACAAAGGGAGATGCTGCAAGCCAAGGTGCTGCTGGTGCTGTCTGCAGGCAGAGGAGTGTGAGGAGGCACTTCCTGAGGGAGATCTGAGGCAGAGCTGCTGATCCCCAGGGCAGCAGTGCAGGAGTCTCAGTGACACAGACAAACCTGAGAGCCCCTTTCCCTTCCCTTGAGGAGAAAGCTGAGAGCAGCTCTGGCCATGCAGCACCACCTCCCCAGCAGGAGGAGTCTGCCCTGAGGGGGGCCGCTCCTTCCACCTCCAACTCCTCCCCACAGCCCATGGGGAGCTCCCAGGCAGGCTGAGAGCTGCCCCTGGCAGGTGGCAGATGCCCTGGCCTGGCAAAGAGCCCTCAGGGCTGCAGGAGCTGCTCTGCAGGACAGCCCTGGGCACCCCTGGCTCCTGCCCACCTTCAGAGCCTGCAGCCGGCCCTGGCAGCAGGAGCCGTCCTGCCCTGTCCCTCTGACAGTGCCCAGGGCAGCCCCGCTCTGCAGCACATCCTCCCCCAAGGCAGGAACGGCAGCAGAGCCATCCTCACAGCCATGGCAGCCGTGTCATGGGCCAGCTCTAGAGGATCCCTGCAGCCAGAGACTCACTGTGTCCCACGCTGTGAAGGTTTCTCCACGAATGAGTTCAGAGCTGTCCTTCCAGCTGCTTTAGCTAGCTCTCTGCTCACTCCTCCCAGGTACCTGCAGGCAGTGCCCTCAGCCCTGCTGGGCAGGCAGAGGAGCTGCTCCTCAGCAGAGCTGCCTCTTTGAAGCTCTCGCTGGTTGCCAGGAGCTTGAGAGTTCCCTCTGTGCCAGGAGCCCGGCCCAGCTCAGCAGCACAGCAGCAGCACAAGGACTTTAATGACCCTCTCAGGCCTTTGGTGTTGTTCACATCAGACTCAGTCCCTCAGAGCGTCTTCAAAAAACTTCTCAAGAACTCAAAGATTCAAAGTCCAAAGTTTCTTGAACTTTTAATGGGTCCCATCAGGACACGACTCACGTGAAAGTGTCCCCAGGTTCCAGTGAGAGCAGAACTCTGGAGGCAGCGATGGCAGGTGGGGACAAGCAAGGGAAAGGTGTCTCTGGTGCTGAGCAAACCTGGCTGTGTTCCCTGAGTGCAAAGGGCCAAGGCCTGAGCCCCAGCCCCTGGCAAGGCAGATCCTGTCCCTCCCTCAGTGCTCAGGGCTCTTGCCGGGGCACTGGGAAGTGGGGATGGGCAGTGCCCAGGGCAGCACCATGGGGCGGCCCCTGCCAGGCTGCTGGGCAGGGACAAGGAGGCACTGAGGCCCCAGGGCTGCAAGGGTCACTTGTCTCCTGCTGGCCTCAGGGCCAGGGCCAGCAGCCGTGGCCAAAGGGCTGCACAAGTTGGCTCTGTCAGGGCCTTGCAGCTGCTGCCCATCCCTCTGCCCTCTGCAGCCCAGGCTGTGCCACGCTGTCCCTGCCCTGCGCCTCTGTCCCTGCAGGCTGTCCTCATCCCCCCGGCTGCCCCACCTGGCTGGCCCCTTCCTTTGCCGGCAGCTCTGCGTCCTGCCTGCCTCTACCTGGGCACACAAAGCCTTGGGCTGCTCCAGGCTCCTTCTGGGGGACGTGTTGCACCCCAGCCCTGCCTGGGAGGGAAATTCCTTTCTCCTGGTGTCCACTCTGGACCTCCCCAGCTGCCCTGTCACAAAGGCCCCTCGGTTCTTTGGGGCCCAGCAGTGCCACAGTGGCCCCTTGGCTCCATGGAACGCCACAGGGTCACAATGGTTCCCTTGGTGCCACCAGCCCTGCAGGGTCACAACGGCCCCTGGGTTCCACGAGGCCACGCGGGGTCACAGTGGTCTCCAGAGGAAGGGCAGCACCGAGCCCCAGGGTTTCAGGGGCAGATGAGACACAGCCACCAGAGGCCAAGGCCAGCCACATCTGTCTGTCCTGGCAGGTTTGTCTGGGAGCAGCCCTTGGATATTGGGAATTTGGGAGGTGGAATCCCAATTTTGGCCATGGGCACCTTGTTGAGAAGGATGGGTTTATTCCACATGAAAGTAAAGCACAAAGTCCAAGAGTTTAGGAAGAAGATGAGAGGTGGCCACCATGGGTGAGGGCAGCCAGACCTGTCTCTCATGGCAGCTTTTGTCTGGGAGCAATCCTTGGATAGACAGAATTTGGGAGGTAGAATTTCAGTTTTGGCCATGGGAGCCTGGATGAGAAGGACGGTTCTTTTCCTTAGGAAGGAAAGCACGAAGCCCCAGGAGCCCCAGGGCTCCTGAGCCAGCCCCTGCTGCCCCGGGAGGGAATTTGGGGAGGGGGCAGAGGGGGTGCGCAGCCCCTGCCGGGGGATGACCCCGGCCCAGCGCCCTTCGTTCAGCACCGAGCTGGGCATGGGGCCGCAGGAGGAAGAGGCCGATGGGAAGCAGATCCTGCAGGGGAGACAGGGCTTGGGCTCAGGGCAAGGTTCTGCCCTGCACACCTGGCTCAGGTGTGAGCCTGCCCCAGGAAGGGAGCGGGACATTCCCATCCCCACGGATCAGGGCTGGGAGCAGCACTGGGACCAGGGACATGGAAATACTGGGAGCCACTGGGACCGCACTGAGGGGTGAATTATCCCCCCCAGCACCTTTCCAGGCCGCCCTGTGACCTGAGAAATGCTCGCTGGGCCTCAGCCTTGGCCAAGAGCCCCCGGGCTCAGCTGCTCTGAGCTCAGGCGCTGCCGGCTCCCGCAGCCCGCCCAGGGCCGCCCTGCCCGTGCCGGGGCTGTGCTGGAATTCTCTGCTGCTGCTGGGCCACTCGGGGGGTCTGGCCCAGCAGGAAAGGTGACCTTGAGCCAGGAGCTTTCCTTGGCCGCAGCAAAGCCTCAGCATGGAAAGACCTTCCCAGCGCTGTGCCCTGGGCCGGGAGGGATTGTGCCACCAGAGCTGTCCCTCCATTTCTTCTGCCAGGCAGCTCTAGGACATGGAAAGTGGAGAAGCCAGAGCTGCTTCTCAGCTTTTCACAGTCCTCCAGAGGAATCCTGTGTGGGAAGCAGCCTGGGAACAGGGTTGAGGTGCCAGGGCAGGGGAATTCAGAGCCCTTTCCTCCCCCGTGGGCTGAGGCTCTGGCCCTTGCCCTTTGCAATGGCCCTGCAGCTGCCAGAGGGGCCTTTTTGGCTCAGCTGAGAGCAGTCCTGCTGCAAGGCTGTCCTCGAGCTGCTTGGGCTGCACATGTGCCCAGGGAATGCTCATTGCTTGCAGTCTCAGGTGCTGTGCGTGTGCAGGTGTAACTACTGCAGGAGGGAACAGCTCTGCTGGGGGGAGTTCTCTTTTTCTTGGTGGTTTTTCTGTTGAATGAACGTTCCCTGCCAGCTCTTCCCTGCAGAGCTCTGTAGCTGTATGTGCCACTTGTCTGTGGCACTGTGGCTCAGGAGGTGGCCAAGGGGAGCTTGGCCGAGGTGTGGGCAGAGGAATGGCCATCAGGCCAGGCTGGGGGGTCAGCGGCCGGTCAGTTGCGTTGGGTGGCCGCGGCTCTGGACGCTTGTGTGGGAGCGTGTGCAGGGCTGGAAGGCTGGGGCTGCCCCCGCTGTGTCGCAGAGCCGGGAAGGCCGGGGCTGGCCCGGCCCTGGCCCGGCCCCGCCAGTTCTGCCAGCTGCCGGCGGGGACACAAAGGGCAGCTCCGAGCTGCGGCCGCTGCGCTGCGGCCGCACAAACGCAGCGCCCGCAGAGCTCCAGGGCAAGGTGCTGGCCCTGGCTCGGGGCTGGGCCGGGGCCAGCGGCAGAAAATCAACTTGCAGCTCGGGCCCCGCAGCAGGGAGGAGCAGCAATTGCTGGGGGAGAGAGACTCTTGCCAAGGGCCTGCGGGGCCGGGCCCCAGGGAACGGCTTCCCGCTGCCCGAGGGCAGGCTGAGATGGGATGTGGGGCAGCAATGGTTCCCTGGCAGGGCGCTCAGGGCCTGGCACAGGCTGGCCCGAGAAGCTGCGGCTGCCCCCGCATCCCTGCAAGTGTCCCAGGCCGGCTCGGCCATTGGGGCTTCCTGCCCAGGAGGGCTGGGCTGGGCTGGGGCTGCTGAGGGCGGGATGGGCTCTGGCTGAGCCAGCTGAAGGCTGCGCATGATGAGGCCGGGGGGACCCCGTTGCTGAGTGGGTTCTGGGGTATCCCACATTCCTGAAGGGATTTTAGGGTATGTCCCATTCCTGAGGCATTTTTGGGGTGCCCCCCAATGCTTAGGGAGGGGTTCTGAGAGGGGGGCTCTGGTGCTTGGAAGGGGGACCTATTGTCAGGGAGCCGGGGAGCCCATTTTGGGAAGGATGCTGCTGTTTCTGGCAATGTTGAGAGGTTCTGAATGGGCTGTGGGGCCCTGGCTCTCATTTTGGGACTTGAGGTGAGCCCATGGGCACAGCAAGGGCTGAGGAGAGGTTCCAAGCTCCCATTTGGGATGGAGGGATTGAGCGGGTGCCTCCAATAAACTCAATCCCAGCCCCAATGTGTCGATGGCAGCCCCAAATGGCTCGATCCGTCAGCCCCAAGGCCTGGCTGTGGGGAGTCAGGAGCCACAGAAGGGGAATTGGTGTCCAGGAGGGATGGGATGGGATGGGATGGGATGGGATGGGATGGGATGGGATGGGATGGGATGGGATGGGATGGGATGGGATGGGATGGGATGGGATGGGATGGGGGTTGCATCATGGGGGTGGGATGAAGTTTGGGATTGATGGGGTGGTTTGAACACTTGGAGTGGGGCACTCCAGGGAGGAAAACCAGGAGCTGCTTTTGGGGAGGCACCTGCTGCTTTTTGACAATTTTAGGGCCTCTAAGTGGCTTCTGGGAGGTTGCAGTGAATTTGGGGAAAGTGCCATAAACCCCCCGCAATTTGGGGGGCTGAGGTGAAATCCCCACATTTTGGGAGGGTGAGAGGACCCTAATTGGGAGGGGATCCTGCTGCTTTGCACCCCTTCAATGGGGTGAGAAGTGGCTTGTGAGGGACGGAAGGAAGGAAGGAAGGAAGGAAGGAAGGAAGGAAGGAAGGAAGGAAGGAAGGAAGGAAGGAAGGAAGGAAGGAAGGAAGGAAGGAAGGAAGGAAGGAAGGAAGGAAGGAAGGAAGGAAGGAAGGAAAACAATGCAAGTACTGAATGAAACAAAAAAAAGATAAATAACTGAGTTCTCTTTTAAAAAATATCAATTCCCTCTGAATCCAAAGTTGCAGAAGACTTTTCTTTCCACATTTGGGTTTTGTTTTTATCTCTCATACTTTTTCTGGTTCTTTTCTTTTTTCTCTTGTTTTTAATAGATAAGACCTGCTAGGAAAGGAATGCAGAGCAAAATGAGACCCATTTCTGGCAGGCAATGAAAGTGTCGGCTCCTGGTCTGGTTGCTTTTGTGTGGATCCCTCATCTCTGTGGCACGGGGGGAATAGCAGTGCTGGGAGCCAGCAGCGGGCTCAGGAGCATCCCGCTCTGTCAGCTCTGAGCAGGTGGCACATGTCCTGCTCTCCTGCTGCCCTCCAAAGCACAGAATCCATGGGCAAGTTTAGGCCCAGCTCTGGGCACAGCCAGCATGGCCTGGGCACGGGAACGGGGGCCAAAGCGGGCGGGATCCTTCTGCAGCTGCCTGGTGGTTTCTGGTTTCTGTGCCCAGAGTGCCAGGATGTTCTTAAGAGGTGCTTGTCCATGCAGCCCTTGGACAGGCCGTCCTTGGAAGAGCTCTTCAGTGCTCCTTGGCTGCAGGGTGTTCATGTGCCCTAGAGGATGGCAGGGACCCACGGGCACAGTGTGATCCAGGGGCCTGGCAGGTAACAGCCCCACACAGCTCTTGGCAATCAGTGGCAAAGCAAAGCAGACTATTTTGTCCTGTCTGTAGCTCTGAGCAGGGAGCATCAGAAGGGAACACGCAGCTCTTGGGCTGCAGCTGAGCTGGAGGCCTGCTCTGGCAAGCACTGGTGGCCACCATCCCCCCTGGTTTTGTTTGTCTGGTTCATTGATGGCTGGGGCCCTGGGCAGAACCCTGAGAGCCTGGTGTGGCCCCAGGGAAGGAGAAGGAGCCCCTGGAGAAGCTGTACCAGGTGGGGCTGCTGCTGCTGGAGCCACCAAGGACGAGCTCAAGGACGACAACCTCTTCCTGGAGCTGGCCAGTGGCAGCTGAAGATGATGGACTTTGATTCTGGCACCTTCTCCAAAGACACGCTCCACGGCCAGTGTGCAGGTGAGTCCAGAGCCAGGGGGATGCTCCCAGAGCTGGGCATGGCACGGCCTGGCCGGGCACCAAAGGTTCCCCCTTTGCTGGGGCGGCTGCAGGGAATTCTTCAGTGGCTGCCAAACTGCTTTTGGGCTCTGGGCAGCTGCTGAGGAGGTGGCTGTGCCATGGCTGGCTGCAGGCTGGGCACATGTCCTGCCCTCCTGCTCTGCTCCCAAAGGCAGCAATGCTGGGCAGCTTTGGGCCCTGCTCTGAGCACAGCCAGCACGGCCTGGGCACTGCGGGCGGCTGGGACAAGGCCGTGAAATCCAACATCTGGCCTTGTTTGGGGCTGTATGGTCAAAGTCAGCTCCCTTGGCTCCTCCTTGAGCCCTGGCCAGGCTTAGGAGGAAGCCAAGAGGAGGATGAAAGCAGATGTTCCTGCACTAGAAGTGCTGTCAGTTTGTTTCTCCAGCACTGTCAAAGCTGGGCCCTCTCCCAGCGGGGTTGGAGCCTCAGCTGTGGCTGGAGGCAGCTGCAGGAATTCCCAGTGTCCGGGAGTGGCTCTCCAGTCCTTGGCTGGGACAGCTTCCCCCAGCTGATGGGTGGCTCTGGGTGATGGTAAAGTCTGAGGGTCACTGGGGCTGGATCTTGGTTAATCACTGCAGGCAATCTTTGGCACTGATGACTGGGGGCATTGCTGAGCTGTTCCTGCTGTGATTCTTTGCTAATGATTATGTGCTTTGCTGAGCTTATGCTTTTGTAATTCTTTGCAGATTTGCATTTTATAAATTGCACAATCCCTTCAGTAGGGTCTGTGTCTTTGGTGCTGACCCTGCCCACCAGCAAAACAGGGCCCCATCCTGCCTGAGTGTTACCTGGGAAGACAAAAACCCTCACTCCAAATGTCCCCCCCTTCCTCCTTGTTCCCCCCACTTTATACACTGGCCATGATGTCCTGTGGTCTGGGATATCCCTGGGGTCAGTTGGGGTCACCTGTCCTGGCTGTGACCCCTGCCAAGCTCCCCCTCACCCCCAGCCCCTCCCCAGCGTGGCCGGACGAGGGGCAGGAAAGGCCTTGGCTCTGTGCAAGCTCAGCAAGAACAAAACCATCTCCGTGTGAGCAACGCTGTGCTCAGCACAGAGCCAAACACAGCCCCAGAGAAAGGCCTGGCAAGGAAATTCCCTCTGCCCCAGCCCACAGCAGCACCCCATGGCCATCCACCATCACCACGGCTCCACGGGTTCCTTTCCTTGGCCCCGGCCCTGGCCACGGGACCTTGGGCTGGTGGCCATGGCAGCCGACTGTGGCCCAGGGCTCAGTGCCCGTGTCCATGGCAGCAGTGCCCAGCCACGGGCCCTGAGTGCAGGTGACCGTGCCAATCCCCATGGCAGCGGGGCCAAGCGTTGGTGTCCATGGCACCAAAGTGAGGAACGGGTCCCTGTGGCCGCTGCCGTGGCATCAGCGAGTGTCAGTGCAATTGTAGCTGGCACCAGCCCCGGCACCGCTCTGTCCTGAGGGCTGCCATGGCAGCCGAGGGCAGCCACAGGTCTGCGGGCAAGTGGCCACGGACCCTGAGTGCAGCAATGGGTCCTGGGGGGGTTTCCAAGGGAACTGGAACTGATGAGGGTTGCCATGGCATCCAACCCCCTGGGATGTCACACAGCCACCCTGGGATGTCCCACAGCCAACCTGGGATGTCAAAACTCATTCTGTGATGTCACATAGCCACCCTGTGATGTCATAGACACCCTGTGATGTCATAGACACTCTGTGATGTCATGCCACCCATCTGTGATGTCACAGTCCTCTCTGTGATATCACTGTGATAGCTCTGTGATGTCACAGCAGACTCTATGATGTCATACAGCTCCCCTGTGATGTCACACAACCACTCTGTGATGTCACACAAGCACCCTGTGATGTCACAGTCCTATCTGTGATGTCACAACTCTGCACTGTGATGTCACACCAGCACCCTGTGATGTCACAGCCATCTCTGTGATGTCATAGTCTGCCCTGTGATGTCAGAGCCCAATCTGTGATGTCACAGCCAACTCTATGATGTCACAGCACCACTCTCTGATGTCACAGAGCTGCTCCATGATGTCGCCGTAGACTCTATGATGTCATACAGCCACCCTGTGATGTCACACAGCCCCTTTCTGACATCACAGCTGCTCTGTGGCTCTGTGACACAGGCACAGAGGTGTTACCAAAACTTCAGGGAAACAAAACCTCCTCAGCATCAGCGCAGCACGAAGCAGCAGCATTCTTTATTGGGCCGGATGCACGAGGGGAGAGCCCCTCCCAAAGTCATGTGTGCCGAGGTCAGGAATGTTCCTGTTTGCAGACTGTGTTTCACAGACTCATTCCCAGACTGTCCCACAATAAACACACACACGACAATCATTTCCCCAAAATCATTGCATATTTCCCCCACCCCTTTGCACATCCGTTCTTCTGCCCTGGGGCTCTCTTTGGGGGTCCCTGGTGGTCGGTGACCCCAAAGCCAGCCCTGACTGCCCAGTGAACTGGTGAAAGTTGGCACACCTGGGCTGGTTGCTGCCTACAGAATCAGCCTTGTGCGGTTCCATGGCCAGTGGCTTTTGGAGAAGAAGCATTGTATGAACCCACCAGGTGCAAACGGTTTTTCATCTGGTAAATTTCCCCCCTTGGAGGGTTGGGAAG